>NC_139918.1:15069211-15141937 GCF_963514095.1 Eutrigla gurnardus
GAGAATTCATCACTGATTTTTTTATCATCACAGACAAAATTCCATTCAGTGCTATTGAACCGAGGTGGCAGCAGCAATCTCACAGATGGATGTCTCAAAACTGGGGGAATAAAAGCACAACTATCAGCATGGTTAGATAACATGAGAGGTAAGTGGGAAAAAATGTCTTTTATGGGAACCGACCCTCTCACTTGCGTTGTGATTGCTGCGGAAGGGTTTCGTCCTCCGATCAAAAGTTTTTGCAGAATGAAAAGTAGTCTTTGCAAACCAGTTTGGCACCTGCGTAAGATAATAACCGAAGAGTAACTTCCTCGACAACGGACACATATAGCTACATTTGAGACTTTCCTCCGAGAAGGCGCCCCAACACGACATGTTGATATGTCATGTGTTTCATGTAGCAAGTGACAGTACGCACTCTTTCCTTCATACTAATGAGTGACAAATTAAATTAGTGCAGAAACATACGAATGCGGATGCTTCAATGCATAGCACACTGATTTAATGAGTGTTATAATGATGTGAAAAATATCTAATGGCCTTTGCAGCCGCCAGTATTACCTAGATGGTGCTAGGCAACCGCCTTCATTAAAACACCAATCGAGGAAGTATCTTTAGAAGAATGGTGTGCGAGTTCAGAAACATGGAGAAGCTATGACGATCAGCACTGAAGCTGTTCTGATGGAACAACAGTCTTCCGTCTGTAAATTGATACTTAATAGGGGATAATGTACAGCAGCCAGTCGTTATTGTAATGTATTATTGTATTGAAATGAAGCACCTTGGAGGAACATGTAGGGGGTCATTTTTCAATAATCATTGGCTGGTTGGACATTATATCAGTTATTGCACGGCTTCTTACGAAAGAAATCAATAATTGGACTCAACATGCTGATTCAAAATTAATTTTGTCGATTTAAAAGTGATTTTATCGCTTCCGCTAAGAAACTAGTCGTCGTTGTGTACGGGAATCAGAACTGCGTCCATAGCTGTTATTCACAGCACCGCTCTGCTATAAATAAATAATTAAATAAATAAATAAATAAATAACAGCCTGCAGAATGCCATAAGTGACCAATCACAATCGAGTTTTCAATCAACCCATGTAATAAAAAAAGGATAACAACCCATCCAAAGGCGGGGAACTTGGAAAGCTGACATCTGGGAAGGCGTGGCGAAGGAAAGAAAAATATCAAGGGAACTTCTACAAAGCCAGTCTGTTTTTCATGGTTTCCTGACAGTTTTTGGTTGGCTGACATGAGTATCTTGAAATAACATTGATGGTACAATGCACACACATCTGTGCAGTCTGTACATCTATCATGCATGCAGGTAATAGCGGAGGGGGTTTTCGGTGTTTACATAGGCGTTTTCAGCTTGACATGTACCTTTTATGGTATGAATTTATAGCACGCATTAAGGACTGGATGATATATCTGGCTGGCATTTATCGTTGTATAGCAGATCTCAGGTAGTTGCTGCTGTCTAGATGGTGTTTCCTCTCTGTCTACAGCTGCAGGAAAACAGTCTGAAATACCTGCAACGAATGTCAACAAGGATTTCTTCTGTTTTGTGTTCCACTGAAGGGCCCTAGCGTGTCCCAGACTTCGGCCCACCATTGGATCAGAGTAATGTGTCAGCTGATCTGAAGGAGCTAGTGTTATGATGAGGAAGTGATGGTTAGTGTTCTGTAATGGTCTAAGTGATGTTTCAGAGGCTTTTTCCGCCCGGGCAAGAATACAATTTCCAAAGAAAGATTGAGCAGTGATGAATTCAGCTTGAAGACATTGTATGAATAGTTCCCAGTTAGCAGTAGTAGTGTGTGTGTGTGTGTGTGTGTGTGTGTGTGTGTGTGTGTGAGATAGAGTTTGCTGTATATCACACTGTGCTCGCATTTTAAAAATCATCAGGGTATTGGAGTCGTTGATGGAGCTTCCCGGAGATCTCTAGTGAAATCATAAATGGTTTCATTTCACTATCATTTATTTCAGGAGCAATTCATTAATCAGTATGAATAGGGTTGGATATGCTAATCACAATTATCATGTTTAATGTATTAACAACATGCTGCTATAATCTTCACATTTCAGAACTTGTTTATCCGAAAGTCTGCATCATATACGACGACGCCATGTCTTTATAGTTCATCTCTTGTGTCAAGTAGGTCACCAGATGGTCAAAGGGCCCCACCAGTTCTCCGATATTGGCGGCCATGACAGTTAAGACCATGTGGAGCGGCCCTAATTGGTCAATTAGCCCACGAGGGGCGCCCTAACGATGTCTGGAACCGCCACGCCACTCGGCGTACACACGGATAAAAAAAACGACACTGTCTCGCCTCCATTGTTCCGCTGTCGGTGTCTGTGCTGCCATTGTTGGAGACGGTGAGCCCCCACCTCCTCCTCCTCCTCGTCCTCATCTTCCTTTCCCTCGCTTTGCTGTTCCATTGATCTCTATTGTCTTGATTGGGAGTGACAAACAGTGGGGGCCGTCTCAGAGGTTGCGTTCGTTAGTGGCCGTTCGTCGTTACAAGACATACACACATTCCTGCAGACATGATGGGGAGGGGGGCTATGTGGCCACACACACACACACACACACACACACACACACACACTGGAGGATACACACTCAAAGTGGTCCCTGGAGAAAAAGAGACAAGCCTGGATTCAAGGAATAGAGCATACCAATATACTGACAAACACTTCCAATGAAGTGGAGAGATATCACACACACACACACACACACACACACACACACACACACACACCACACACACACACACACACACACACACACACACAGAGAGATACTCATTGTACTCCAAACTTTGGTCCATATTAAAATTCCTCAACCCTACTTTGTCTTAGTATGCTATTTCCAGGGAGGCATACAAACACACACACACACACACACACACACACACACACACACACACACACACACACACACACACACACACAGGCTACCATAACAGTCTTCGTCTTTTCATGTTGCGTTGCCGAGCAGTCAGAGACACGGAGAGGAGAAGAAAGGAAGGAAGTCTGCCTGAAACAAAACATCCAGCAGAACATCCAGTCTCATGTAAAGCTGCAGCAATTACACAATGAGAAGAAGAGAGCGCGTTTATTTGCGATTTCAAGTGGAGGCAGCCAGGCAGCGGAGTTGACATCATACCAAAGAAACCGAGTTCAGTAGCACCTGCGAGCATCACAGATTGTATTACAAGTTACAAGGTTTCATTTATTGTCAGTGCAACACAACGGTTTCACGACGAGATTCAGTTTGCAGTCGGATTCTGCTACATAAGGAAAAAACATGCACACAAAGAAGCTAAAGCACGTTGTGTGTGGAGGATGAGCTGATGAGTCTCACGGCTCGCAGGAGCTGCTCTGAAGTCTGGCTGTAGGGCGGCTGGGATGAGTGCTGTCTTTTTAATATCCTTTGAGCTCTTCGCGGGCACCTCCTCTCATCAATATCACTGATGTTCTGTAGATGGGGAGCAGTGGCCATCAGGGCAGGTTTTTCATTGTGCAGGGGGAAACAACATGATGACTTAAATGGATTTCTGATCAAATGTGCACCGACAGCAGGCACGCAGATTGGTGATTGAAACTGTTACAGCTGTCCGTTCTTTAAAAGGCTTTCAGGTGAGGCAAACTGGTTCGTACAACGTCTTGATCCAAACCGCATCTTAACGTTAAAGTGTTTTCCCGTTTCCGAGTGGCCACACTCACATATTATGTGGCAAAAAGCCTGCCTGTAATTATAGCTTCCTCCCCCTGGCTGCGTCACGCTGACTCCCAGATCCGTCTCCAAGAGCTCCGTGTCTTTATGCGTGCCTTTGTCGTCTTGAGGTGAGCAATCGTACAAATGGGGATAAAGGCGCACACTTTTATAGTCTCTCTTCAAAGGCATTCATGGCTTTCACTTATCAAGCGATGGAAGAAGTTGTTTGAAGAATGGAAAAAAAACAAAAGGCTCTGTATTAAGGGGTTTTCACCTCTCGGAAATCTGTATCCGCTTCAAATATGCAATATCAGTAGGCTTCCACAGGTCCAGGTTTTATCGGTCTCTAGGTAAGACAGTGCCACGATGATTTCAATTGAAATGACCTCTAAAGTTAAACCTCTCTAATAGTTCCTGAAATGAAGATGATGCATCCGTCGCCTTACGGAAGGAGAGTCTGGGATCCGTCTGTCATTTCAGAACGGTGTTTGTGTACAGACAGGGCTGCCAAAACACTCTGAATAACACAGCGGTGTTTATTTAGTCCAGGCGCTCATCTTGGACATTGGACAGCTTATGTGTTGCGCTTCACTAGCTGTTGATTTTGGCTAACATCATCCATTAGACACCTAACCTCATCCCCTATTAATTTTAAAAGCCCTGTTTTTTCGGTTTGTGCCACACAGAGTGACATGGCATTTTCAAGAAGAAACCGGCTGTCTGTTTGCATTGAAAGAGAAAGCGGGGTGTGTGTGTGTGTGTGTGTGTGTGAGCATGTGTGTTGATGAACGACAAGGGCAGCTCCATTTCTTAGGTCAAGCTTCGGGTCACCTCGGTTGCCCTGGTAACCCTGTTCTGGCTGGGTTGCTTGGCAACAATCCTCTTTTGTTCCAAATGATTTAATTTGAAGCATATCTTACCTCGTCACCCTTGGCTCACTGGCTCACCCTCCTCTCCCTCTTTCCCTTCCTCTGTCCCTCACTCCAGCTCTTCCTTCATCCTCCTCAGCCTCTCTTAGCTGAAGCTTCAGTTCTAGTCCATCCTTTTTTTCAAATCCTGGCCCTTCCCCAGGCGTCGAGTGCCCTATCCTTCTTGGGCCTGGTGTGTAAGTCTCTGCTGTTATCGGAAGGTTTTACGACTGGATAGGTGTGTATTAGTGTGTGTGAGTGTGTGTGAGACGTGGAGAGAGTGTGTGTCCCAGTATTCTCTTTTGTGTTCACATCATATATAGGTACAGCTGGCCTCTGTGGTCAAAATAATATCTCAGCATCCGTATTTGAATATTTGATAAAACGAATATGTTGTCCATGTCTATATTCCATTAGAAACATGCTTATAATGCATTATAACTGCCATATAGCACTGATAATTAAATGTTTTAAGTAACGGATCAGATGCCTGAATTTCCTGTATTTGCCCTTTCTGATGTGAAGGACAGCACATCTATTCCAAGTTCTCCGTACCATTTACCTTCACCTGTGAACAAGACACAGAGATTGTTCTTACCCCCAACCCGGAGAGCAGAGAACTCAGACTTGGAGGTACTGACTTTCATCCAGACCACTTCACACTTGGTTGCAAACTGCCCCAGTGCGTGCTGAAGGCCACATTCTGAAGGACTGGATCTTCTAGAGAACTAGACCGAGTGGGCAAACTCCCATGACCCCACAATAGAGCTGTAAGGCTAAAGACCTGGTCCACTGTTCCACAGCCAGGACAGGAATCGGCATTTCCTCTCCTGAATCTGAGGTTTGACAATCAATGGGAGCCTCCTTTCTAGCACCATGGAATACATTTTCCCAGGGAAGCTCAGCAGTCTGATACACCGGTAATTGGAGCACATTCTCTGGCCTCCCTTCCTAAAAAAAAAAAAACAGGCCCTGTCACCAACCTCCACATGACACTGAAGAGCCTGAGCCTTCAGTATCTCTCAGCATCTCCTCCACCCCTGGCACCATTCCAGTGAGGAGCATTTTGACTACCTCAGTCTCCTCTGCGTGATATGTGTGATATGGATGGGTCTTCCCCTGAGTCTATACACTCTGCTTTCTCCTAGGAGGATGTGTTGGTCGGGTTGCTCTTCAAAATGCTCTTACCACTCGACAGTATCCCCAGTCCGGGTCTGCGGTTCTGATCCGCTGCTGAATAAAGCTTGAGCCAAGCCTTGCTTTTCCTTTCTAAAGTCCTCTGATACCTGGGTTGTTGTTTTGGCAACCGTTGCAGCTACAGCACCTGTCTGATGTTTCCGGAGACCCCGGGGTCATCCAAGGCCCAAGGACCTTTTCTCTCAGCTTGACAACCATCTGGAGTCAACCAGCGGGTTCTCAGGTTGCTGCCATGACAGGCACCAATGACCCTCCGACCACGACTCTGAACAGCTGCTTCCACAATGAAGACTTTAAAAATAGTGCGTTCGTGGTCCCAAGCATCTTCCAAGATGCACGAAAGAATTCTTCCAATGTGGGAGCTGAAGACCCCGTGGACAGGGGTCTCAGTCAGACAGCATCAGTCTCCCCCGCCATCTGATCTAATTCCCCATTAGGTGGTGATTATTTGGCAGCGCTGCTGCTCTCTTCAATGGAGTGTCCAAGACCAAGTCCAAATATATGTGAATATATGGCCCAAACCATGTTGGTGTTTTTCATGGCCAATCCATGACGAGAACAGAAGATCAACTATGCACCACTTGGGTTCAGATCAGGAAGGCTGAGTCCCCAGTTGGCATTCTTTTCCATTAAAATGATGTCTAATACTTAAGGGACTTAAGTTTCATTAAGTGTCATAGAAAGAGTTCATAATGCATATTTGTTAATTAATTACTCGGCATATTACCTTGAATTCATGAATGCCTCCTCGGTAAACACAGAATCTGAAAATGGAGTAAATCCTTCATGTATTGAAGTGAACCTAGGCCAGATTTAACAAAAGCAAATATATAACACTATCAAAACATCCATTTCCAGACGTATTTTGAATTTGAAGATGTTTGGCATAAATGAAGTATTGAGAATACGACTGGATACATGAGACTTGGATTATGTGAGTTTGTTATCAGATGTTTTGACATTGTTTCGCTGGTTGTTTGCTGGCATCATTTATTGTCATTTTGCAACATACCATTGCAGAACAAAATACTTTCCTGATATCAGACAGAATCGTCTACTTTATCCTCTGTCAGTCGACTCAACTTTGATGGAGTGGGCGGATTCAAAGGTCCAGACCCAGGCAAGCAAGAAATATGACAAAACAAAAGAAAAACTGTAGTGCAATCCTGATGTGAATGTGAATTAGAAGCAGTGCAAACAATATGAGCGTCATCTTAACATTAAACATTACACATGCAGGTAACAGTGGTCCAACCGGAGTCCTGTGATCCGCCCATCAAGTGTAGTATCTGTAAAATCTACATGCGTCGCTTCTCTGCTCCCATTCAACCACAAGAGCATCCGTGTGGTTAATCACAGTTTGTTCACGATCATTAATCGAGATAACTGCTTTTTCACAATGATATGATTTCACTGAAAGACAAACAATGATATTAAATGATCACCCAGTGTGCGTACACGTCCATCTCATGCTTATATAATGTGCATGTGTGCTACTGTGTACTTCCCGTAACAGCTCAGAAACATTTTACGAGCGTTGCACCAATGCTGATATCGTATTTCGATACTCGGTGTCTACCAATACCCAAATGAAAGTGAGAAAAAGTCCAACCGGTGCATCCTTACTTTTTAACAGCCTTCTTGTTATTGTTACTGTTTTGAAAGATGGATGTTGTCGAGAGAGAGAGAGGGAGAGGGAGAGAGAGAGAGAGAGAGAGAGAGAGAGAGAGAGAGAGAGAGAGAGAGTGAGAGTGAGTGAGAGTGAGTGAGTGAGAGAGAGAGTGCAAAAGCTGAGGTCCTTAGAGGATCCAGTGATCTTAGTCAAAGGGCAGACTTCTGGTAATTGACTACTCATTTCTTTAAGTGGCCTATTGGCAAGGGCAGTCAGTGCATTTGCCAAGGCATTAAAGATTTCACTCTCTTTATCTTGCTCTCTCTCTCTCTGTGTGTGTGTGTGTGTGTGTGTGTGTGTGTCTGTCTATCTACAGATGGACAGATAAAGCCAAAGTTGGCTTTTTTCTTATCAAATTTGACGATTTGTGGTTGGTGAGGTTCTTTGGTGCCAACCGGAATATTAAAGGGCTCTTCTCTTTGAAATGTGAAAAACATCTCTCCATCTCTGTCTCTCCATCTGTCTGTGTCCAATCGGTTCATTTGCAAAGAAGCTTAGCTGGCACAGCTGTCAAATAATGAACAATATTACCAAAGAGCCTTACAGTAAATTACATTTACAGTACAATACAAGGAACGCATCTGACTAATGGATTTTCTTATGATTCTGATATCTGATGTTAATGTATACGTTTTGGATCTTTTAAAGACTCACAGTCTCAAGAGTTTACTTAAATGCTTCCTCCTCTCCGTATACTTGCTCGGAAGCAATGCATCCGGTCATGACTTCACTAAATGACAGACAAATCCCAGACAAGGGTTCATTTAGAGATAATATGAAGCTTCAGCAATCTCAGTTAGCCAAATCAGGTGGCTGGCTCTGTTCTGAAATTTGCATATACGCTTATTTCTGGTGTGTTTTGTCCAACCACAGACTTAGCAGTGCAATGAACCAACCACAAACTTCTCTACAAGACAGTGCCCAGAAATCAGATAGTAATGTATGCACAACAACTTTATCGGCAGGCAAGAGCACTGATGGAATGTCCTGCAAAAACCTGTGTTGTGTTCAGCGCCAAGTTTGTTTTTTTCATTCTATTCTCACTTTCTGGTCTCCTGCATGAAAGTCGGACTCCCATCCTTTCTGCCTTGCTACAAATAGGCCACACTGTTTTGTTTTTTTGCATTGGCACTGGACATCATCACGAGGTGCAGAATCATCCAATGTGAAGAGTAATACCCAGGACACCGGGCTGCACAGAACCCACCTTACTTAATATCACACCTAACTGGTGCCAAAAAACAATTGGCTTGTAGCGGATCTCTGGCTTTTGGGGCTCTGGGGCGTAATCCAGGCTTGTACATGGCACTGCCAGGGAGTATCCAAGAGCCATGGATCAGCAAGGCAACACTTTCTGAGGAAACGGAGGGAATTCATACAGAAAAAAAGACCCAACATTTAGCAGACACCTTTTCTGTTTGACTAACTGCTGAGGCGTCATATTAGCAGAAGTTTAGTATGAAGATGGTAGATTTGGTCCCCCATCACTTACAGTGAATTTGCCCGAGGAAGAGATCGCTTCATGTATGGAGAGGAGGAATGAATGGCTGCATGGGCCGATAACTCTTCTATCCTTTAACTCTTATCAGCACTCGCTTTTTGCTCTTTCTCTCCACCACATCTCTCATTCTGTTTGTGTTTTTTGTGTCTTTCCATCCCTCTGTCTCCTTTTTGACATTTTGTCTTTCTACCCTGCTCTACTTCCCTCCCCTCGCTCTCATTGTTTTATTTTTTTCATGCTCTTTCAGTCTCTTTGCCCCCTTTCTAAGTCACCCTGTCATCTCTGCTCATTGGTCTCATCTATCTATATATGCTTATTTCTGCCATGTCCTTTGCTCACCTCTCACTCTCTCTTTCCCTCTTTTTCTTCCTCTTTCTCTCGGTTTCTCCCCTGTGCTTTTCTCTACCTCTCTCTTGCTCTCTCCGTCTTTCTCTTCCTGGAAAAAAATCATTATTCTTTTTCTTTTGTCAGCAGTGATGCTGCTGCCCTTTTCTGCAAACCAACCCCCCCCTCTCACCCCGCGCTCTCTTCTCTTCCTCATAGTGCTGTTCCAGTAGGATGGGTGGGGCGGCTGGCGAGGGAGAGAGAGAGAGAGAGAGAGAGAGAGAGAGAGAGAGAGAGAGAGAGAGTGAGAGAGAGAGAGAGAGAAGCTGGTGGAGGATGAGGATGAAGAATTGGAGGGGGATCGAGCTAAGCATGTTTGACAGGCAACAGAGGAAGGGTGGGGTGGCCGGGTCGGTGCTGTTGGAGGGGGCACTTGACGGGAAATTGGTGGGGGCTGTTTTGGGCTCCCAGAAATCCCCCGCAAACCCTCAGTCCTGAGAAAAAAGGCGGGCTGGAGGAAAAATTTAGGGCTAAGGAGTTTGTTTGTGCTAAGACAGCTGGTGGGGGTGCTTGAATCCCAGATTCACAGGCAAATCCCGCCAACCCCCCCATACACGCACACACACACACACACACACACACACACACACACACACACACACACACATGGCCCTTCACTTCCCCACCCACCCACACCCCCTCAAAGATTAGAAGTGATTTGTCCAGCACCCCCCGGTGACGGCAGACATTGACAACGGAATGAGAATGGCAACAACTGTACGTTCATTAAAGTTTGGGAAACTGCGAAAATCAGGTGGAAAAAACACACCTCCGCTCCTCTTTGCACTCCATAAGCCAGTGAAGTATTTGTCTCAGAGAAACGCAAAGGGCACATTGCAGATGTTTTGGATTGTTTATTCATTCGCTGGGCACATTTTCAAATATCTGGTTTGGATTTGCATCTTTTGACTCACACCACAAGGGGGGTTAGGAATGGAGAGAGGGATTAAAAAAAGAGAGGAAGAGGGCGGGGAGCTTGTAGAGGGTAGAGGTAGGCAGAAGGGCACACACACACACACACACACACACACTGATAGATACACATTGACCCAGGGGGATGGGTGGTGGTCGGGGACAGCTGGGCATAGATGGATGGTGTGGGGGAGGTTTGTGTGTGTGTGTGTGTGTGTTTCTGAATGTGCCCTCTCTGCCCTTTGTGTGCACATTTGCTTCAGGTGTCCAACTGTATCTAATGTATTTTAAAGCAAATTTGTTTGTATCCGTCTGTCTTCCTGTCAGTGTAGGTGTTGTTGTGCTTGAACATGCATGTCTTCCTCTCTGCATGTGTGTGTGTTGTGTGTGTGTGTGTGTGTGTGTGTGTGTGTGTGTGTGTGTGTGTGCGCACAATGGGGGAGGGAGGTCAGCGTGCTCACAGTGTGTGCCAGTGGATGCCTCTGTGTGAGTGTAATGGCCTGTATCATATCATGCCATATCAAACTGCACACTGAATTCTCCCATCAAAAGTGTACGCCGTCACAGAACCATAACACATGGCTCTGTCTGTCTCCCACCGCAGCGCCGCCTTCTCCCTGTGCAGCCGATATGCACACACACACAGTCTCACGGCCAGCACACACATGCGCACAGCCTCAGCCACATGCAGATAAAAAATAAAAAAAACATCTCATAAATCACACAGACACTTCGTCCCACACACTTGTGCACAAACGGATAAATTCCTCCCCGCAAAACAAACGCAACTCGGTGGAAACGGACGCACGCAAACATCGATAACGAGTCTCTCTAGACTCACACTGTAACGCATGTGAGCAGACATGTACGTACGTTTCACACAACGGGATAATTACCTCCTTGCAATGCAACCACACCTCCACCCTTAACGTGCAAACACCTGCAAACGCACACGCCACAAACATGGGATAATAATCTCGTCTCACACACACATTCGGGCGCACACACACACACACTCATATTACAGTAAATAAAGTTCATTAACCTGCGCTAATTAGCAGCAACGCTGTAAAGCTTCCCTGGGAGAACAAAAAAAAGGAGGGAAAGAAGGAATTAAGGATGCCGAGAAGTAAACGAGATTATCAGGAACGCGGGGGAGGAGGGGGAGGAGGCTCGACAGAAGGGCGGAGAGGTGAGGGAGGACGGGAGGAAACCAAGGAGGACATCAGGGCAGATGGAGAGGAGGAGGGGGGAAGAGACGGAGAGAGACAGATGGAGGAGGAAGGAAGAGGGAGGCATGTGATCATGGAGCCGGCCAAGGTGGTTAGAATGTTTCACGTTTGTTGTTCTTT
Source organism: Eutrigla gurnardus (assembly GCF_963514095.1). Lineage (NCBI taxonomy): Eukaryota > Metazoa > Chordata > Actinopteri > Perciformes > Triglidae > Eutrigla > Eutrigla gurnardus. The sequence goes on from NC_139918.1 coordinate 15,080,867, forward strand.
TTAGGGAGTGAAGGAAGCTGGGTTTTTTATTAAAGGAATACTTCAATATTTGGAGGAAATGCACTTATTTGCTTTCTTCCTGAGAGCCGGAGCCCCAGTAGGAACACCATAGTGCTGCAATACAAACCCCAGGCTGCCTGACAGGCCTTTCCCTACACACCACCTACAACCTACTATCAAGGTCCATTAATACTCCTTCAATTATGAATTTCTAAATCATCTTTATATTCGGAAAAAAGGCCTTCCCAAAGCTTAGAAAACAATTTGTGCGTGCATGACATCATCCCCGTATAAAGTGCTGAGGGAAACGCCATTTTGGGGAGCACACCAGGTAGGAGGGCTGCAGCTACTGATTGTTTTTACTATCGATTAATCTGCTCTCTTAATTTTCTCAATTAAGTATACGGCCCATTAAACATAGGAAAACGGTGAAAAGAGCCCATCGCGCTCACAGTCATAGACCCCAAAGATATTTAGAGATGATCCAAAATGTGTGTGACTCAGACAGTCGTGAAGAGAGGGAGAAGAACAACCATGGCGGCAGCACGACGTGCCGCCGTAGAGAGGTAGACGAGACCTGGGACAATAAAACCGGATCTACTCGACCCGGTTTCAGCCTCGGATATTAGAAGCCGAGTGGATCACACGTTTCAGCACGCAAATCCGCCTGAAGCTGAAAATGGTCATTTCCGTTTATGTACATAACTAACAAACTGGTAATGAGTTTGCTTCCTTGGTGATAGCGGAGGATCTCCTAATCGTACTTTGTTGGTTTGTTTTCTCTCTTTGTACAGGCTAATTGTTTGCCACCTGCTTCCACTCTTTATGCTCCGTTAAACGCACCCCCGACTGCAGCGCTGTATGTACTCACACAAGCATGAGATGGATATTGATCGTCTCATCTAACTCCCAGAAAGAAAGCAAATCAGCCTCTATATATATATATATATATATATATATAATATGGGGGTTGAAACTATTCCTTTGAGGTTTTCCCTCTCTCTTTGTTCATCATCTGAGGACCCTCGAGGTCCTCGCACTTCCTCTGTTGTCTCACTGGTGTCCCTTCTCCCCTCCCTCCTGTTTTGTCACACACACACACACACACTGTAACACCCACCTTCCTCCATGCTTCTCTCTCTCTCGCCTCCCCCTTGACTTAATACCGCAGTCAGCCTTCTACCTCTGCATTCTCTCACCTTGTGGCCGGATAGGGAAAGTGTGAATTGTGTTGCTTTAAATACCCGTGTCTTCTGTGGGCTTACAGCTTTTTTTTGGGGGGGGGGGGGGGGGGGGGGGATGTGAAGCGAGAAGAAAGACAAGCAAGCCACAGTGTTTAATTTAACGTCTGCTCAGGATAGATAGGCCTCTCGTTTCATTTTTTTTTGCACCTCAGGTGTTTAGCCTGACTTTACCATTTAAACTCTGCCTGAACTTAATTTCTACCATTTAACTTTGCTCTTAAGTAGCTTCAAAGGTAAAAAGAACAGCTGTATCTGTAGCTGAGGCTTATAGGGGTCATGTGCTACTGGCGGGTGACTCTGTCGTGTTGGTGTGAACCCGTGTGGACTGGTGGACGGTTTGAAAATGTGATCTTTTTTCTTATCTCTCCGGTGCTTACCCCGCCCTCCTTACATCCAGTTAAAAATATTGCTAAGAAGAATGATACATGATCTATGCAGCCATGCAGTCAAATTCTCCAGCTAAAATAACTTATGTGTGATTAATATTTGACCGATCAACAAGGTTGCACCATGCTCGTATACTGATTTGTAAGCATTAGTGGAGCCTTACATTTGAGATTCAGAGTGCCGTTTAATCATCGTTAAAGCATTTGACTCAATAAAATAAAGATTAACCTTTATTTATTGGCTTGCATTCATTTATAAAGAAACATTTTGTAAGTCGCTACATGTACAGTCTGTCATGTCGGCCACTGAGCTCCACTGGAGTAGCTGGGAATCTAAAGACACTCCGGCAGTGGTAATGAAAAAGCTACAAGTGCTTTTTTACCGTTAGATTCACCCTTCCAGTCTACGGATCGAATCCGCAATCTTCCTGCACCTTCCCACTTATCTAACCTTTAGGCCCTCAGTGTCCCAGATCAATAGTTTGAAATGAAAATAAAAGACTTTGAAATGACCAAATATTCATTTGTTGCTACTGAATTTATAAAATGTATCCTCTTCTGCTCTTCTGGACCTATGGGTGGGTCATTATTCATTACAAGGGTGAGCCGAGTCTGAGCCCACAAGCCTTTATTTAATTTCTGGCGGTGTAAACATGGTGCAAATTTAATGCGGGCGGTGTTGTGTAGTGTTTCTACATACTAGATTTTTAAAAGGAAATTAGAGGGGGGAAAGGACAAGTCAAAACAGGTTAAAGGCCCTTTGTAGCTCAATGAGTTGTTTTAGTCCACTGATAGTATGATCTCTGGGATTTGCTGGGAATGAATATTATATATTATGCACAGACTTCTTAAAAATGGCAGTTATCTCCTCACACTCGAGAGCCACTAATTGTCCACCGAACTTGTGCCAACACAAGTATCACTCCGTGCCTCCGACGCGGGTTGTTCTCAGTCAGAGCCAAAGCCAACACACAAGTTTGGCTACCTTGTCCCGGCTCATTGCGGTAGGCTTGATGAGTGATGCGCTGGGACAGCCAATTTACCCCAAGTGTTCATGCCGAGGAGAGGAGCCCTTGCGATCAGCCGCAGGAATTAGCACAAGATGCTATTAAAGGAGACACTAATCCGCGCTGCACTTGACCACACATTTAGCCCTCAGGCATCACGGTGCTTAGATAAACTAACCACAAGGTCAGAGCTGCAGTGAAACACCACAGAGAGCGAGGGACACAAAGCACTCTGGGATTCTCCCGGCGAAATCCTACAGGTGAACGGCGGCTGTACCTTTAAGACCTCTGAATCCTCTCAGCCCAGAGGCGAGCCTTTTTTTGCCTCCCTTTTCTAATAACTTGTGTTTTCCGAGATGCTGAACTGGCCATAAACTGCCTTTAAACTGACAGAGAAACACACCAAAGTTGCTGCCTGCTGCCCTCAGCTCATCTTCTGCAAACGTGTGTTTTTTGATGCTACATGCAGTAGTTTTGCTCGCCTCCTCTTCTGCATCCTCTCTTCGTGTGCCCCCCCCCTTTCATGTCTTGATGGGAGTTCCGCTGAAGCACACTTAAGCAGATGTTCTTCCTGCAGAAAAAAAATAAAAAATAAAAACACAAAAATCAATTCCACCGCCGGTGCAAGGATGTGATAACGCTCCATGCCCAATATAAACCTGTCTCCCGCTTGACAATTCGGTTCCAATTAAGCTATTTATACACGCCATATTTTCAGGGGTGAGGAGACCGCTTTGGGGCATATCTTCTTAGGAGATGTTCCATCCGTTGGCTTGGTCTTCTTGTCAATTACGCCATATTTTTTTTGTTTCGCTTGAGATTAGGTTGAGCAAGCGCTGGCACGTTTTAAAGTGAGCAGGATGGGAGCGCCGAGCACGGCTGGGTGCACTCAGAGGCGCCATAACTTAACACGGCACAAAAAGGGGGAGCGAGCGGCCAGGCTCGGCAGTACTTACCACGGCGAAGGGCTGCGTATTTTAGTATACATCCCTCATTCCGACTCGTGTAATCGTCCGCCACCCTCGCTGAATCCAAAGAGCGGAATTAGCCTGCACCATCACCCATTATCAAGGGAGTGCTGTAAAATACAGTAATTTGAACCAATTTGACTACTGTTACACACCCAGTTCACTGTTCAGTGGTTTTTGCGGTGTTCCTGCTCCGGCTCAGCCTTTGGAATCAATTCATTATGCCGGGTCATTTGTATTCTCTTTCTCTTTCCCTCTGACCTGCTCATCTCCATAATGCCCGTCCCGTTAGAGCTTGTTCCGTACCAGCCAATGCATATGCATGGCCTTAAAAAGCGACACAGATATCGACAAAAGAGGGTTACAAAGCCATTAGAGGTATGAGACAGTGCTCTTGTTGTTGCTTTGACCTGACGGGAGTGACTCTCTTCCGTGGTCTCTTCATCTTCGCCGGTCCCTCAGGTCCTGCAGTCTCTGGATGCCGGGCTGCTACTGACTCATCGCTCTTACATTGGCCTCGCAGACATACAAGCAGATCTCCATTTGTCTGCTTTTTTTGGTCCCTCTGACAGCATGTCTGTGTGTGTGTGTGTGTGTGTGTGTGTGTGTGTGTGTGTGTGTGTGCGTGCATGCAGTGAGTATTTGCTTTCAGAAAGACAGATTGAGATATATAGATAATCTGACAAGCAGAGAAAGAGAAGGGCGGGCAGGCAGGGGAGAGTGAGGGAGCGTGGCAAGTAATGCATTTTGTTGGGTTCATCTGATTTGTGTGGCGGTGTGTGCTACTGTTTTTGCTTGTATTTTCAAAAACCTGCAGCGTCTATGTTGTCTTATGATTTTTTTTTTACCCCCCCCCTCTCTCTCTCTCCTGTTGCCTAGAGGACCTCTTGCAGCCGGTGACCTCAGATGAGACGGTGTCCGTGGGGGGGACGGTGACACTGACTTGCCAGGTGCCCGAGAGCGATAACTCCTCACTGCAATGGTCCAACACCGCACAGCAGACCCTGTACTTCGGAGAGAAGAGAGGTAAGAGGGTGGGAGCGATGGACGGAGACACTATCAAAATGTCAATCCTATCGCGGGCAAAATATATCCAAATACAAGTCATTTCCTTTGCTCACTATGAGGTAACGTAGATTATGTCCACTGGTAATGTATTTTCCAGTCCAGACCTCTGTGGAACGGGAATATACCATCGAGCACCGAGTTTATGCTACAAAAACAACCATTTGGAAAAAATATTTTCGTCAAATATTTAAAAAAAATAAGTCGGTGCTTCATGTAAGTGTTGACTTTTTTTTAAATAGTTAACCAGAAATACGAACTATTACATTTCCATGGAGCCTGCATTAAAATGTGTTGAGTGAAGCCTGTTCAGTATGAATATACTTAGTTTCAGTGAACAGCTTGCAGGTACTTTCAAAATGCGTTCATTACGGCTCTATTTACATATCATTTCAAGTAGCACATCTGTGTGAATCCTAGGCACAAGTTGATGCACTTTTGTTGGCCACGTATGCATCCCCGGTGGCCTCGTACCAGATCCGATTTCCAGTCCATTTGGGTTTTTCCGGACTACGTAGGCCCGACTCCTGCACAGAATTTATAATGCCACCAGAAAAGTAATTTCTTCACTTTAACAATTCAGTTAGAGCTGGATCTGTAACACAAACATATGGACAATCATAGTTTATGGGCGACAAGTGAGACAAAAGTTTAAAATTCGTACATGCTTTCATTCACGCTGCTGAAGTAGTCGATCATAGTTGAACCAATCGGGGATCAGCTAAATGGAGCTGATGCGACGTCTTGCTTTAGTGCTACTTCAGCTGCCGTTATCATTATCGATAAACATTTCATTTTCTACAATTTGCTAAAGCAAACCAGCTCCTCGGGAATGTAAATTTTAGGATACAGGGTTGCAATAAAGATGTTGTTACTTTTTCATCTATCAACTCCTTTTGTTCTCACTGGGTTAAAAGCTTTGTTCAAGAGAAAAAGCCCCAAACAAATACATTAGGGACCTGAGAAAGCAAGCAACGTGGAATGCTGTGAGGACTGAAAACAAAAGGACAAAAACAAAGAAAAGTCAGATCGCCACAAGTGTGTTAATGTCAAGACAGCTACTCTTTAAAGATGAGTGTTTGTGCAATTTGATGGTCTAAGGAGAGACTTCACTCTTTGGTTCAATGGTCCAACATCACAAAAAAACCCTGTATTCTGGAAAAAGAAATGTGACACTGTAAATAAGGACTGACATTATAAATATGGTGCTTTGGTGGTAATGAATATGTTTGACTGTATTGGCTCAAACCCATGGTTCAAAACATTACCGCGAGTGAAGAGGTGTGTGAGCAGCAGCCAGCCTGAGTGTGAAGACATTATTACTAGGTTAGGATTGCAATAAAAATAAGTTTCCTTTTTTATCTGATACAATGAAAAAAATGCCCCAAAGGATATTAAAAATCAAAAAGAAAAAGAAAAGTTAAATCCTGGCAAGCTCAAACGTTAGCTCCAACTTTTTCTAGCGTGTCTCTTTTCAGCGGTCCGTCACACAACAGACTTTGGAGTGAAAAAAGGAGCGAGCGCTACAGACGGGAGGAGGGAGGGGAGAGGGAGAATTAGAGACAAGGGCGGCGAGAGACACAAAGACTCCCTTGTGCACGAATGCAACACGTAACAGCTGAAGTGAAGGGATGGAGAGAATTAGTTAAGAATGGCGAGAGTAGAAGGATACGGGCCGAGAAGTTGTCACCGCGGAGGGCCAACGTTTTGTACCCGACAATTTGGAAAACAGAGACGAGAGAGAGGATGATGGAGGGAGGGAGGTGGGGGTGGGGGTGAGGACAAATGGAGAGATCAGCAAGTCTTTACCTCAGATGGAGCTTCAACCACAGTAGAGAGGAGAGAGAAAGAGAGCGAGGCCCTCCTCTGAAATGATAGAACACTTAAAGGCCGACCTCCACTTTGAGGGAATTGAGAAGAGTATTGGATGGGGAGGGGAGGGGGGGGGGGGGGGGGGGATGGAGCAGAAACTCCCCACTGCAGCGGCCCAACATGCACAGCAGATGCTGTACATCGGAAAGCAGAGGGTTGAGAGACAGAGAGGGGAGAGGAAGATGACGGCAGTTCAGAATCCAACCCTTCATCCATGTCTTCTCTTCAAAGTGCAGCAGATGGAGAGAGAGAGGAGACATGAAGATCTTGAGTGTAGATGGGAGGATAGTGGAGGGATGGAGGTGTGTTCAGCAGGGAGGGAAAAAAACCTGACAGGGACAGATGAAGGAGGAGGAGAGTTGTAAACAGAAACACTTTTCGGGGGAAGTAGCAGATGGAGAAAACGGAGGAAGGAGAACGAGGAGATCTCCTTTATGACTGTAATAAGGATCAACCTCATGATGATATTCTTAGTCATCCACATACGCTGTGTTTTATGAAAGAAGATATTCCCCAGATGAGCGTTTCTTAACGTGAAACTTTGCAGCAAGGACATTATTTTTCAATGAATATGAAAACGCAAAAGTTAGCTTAGTTGCTAACGTTATGCCTACGTTGCTAACGGGGCTGAGTCAGCTAATATTTGAGGAAAATACCTCAATGTAACAAAAAAGGTGTTGGTTTTCATTTTAAAGTATTCTCCGATTGTACTACGCTTCCTTTTTTCTCGGGGACGCGTGGATCTGTGCAGTCAACACTAATGGCCATTAAACTGCATTCGCGTTTAAGTCATCCGACAAAAGTATTTCCTCAAAAAGGCTTGGGCGTGTTGTCGGAGTTGTCCAACGTTAACAAAGTGCTTATGTCATCTGAAATGTAAGGGAGAAATACAACGGGGAATATTTCTCTCCACAAGGAGCAATATGAAACCATGTGCGGCGTACCAAAAATGACTTTAAGTGAAAAAGGAACTTCATCAATATTGATTGGCCGGTTTGCATTTCACGGTGGTGTTTTTATCTTGAGTGTGTCGTTAATGTAGGCAGCGACTCTAGGCAGTATAAAGGAAACCAACGTCGCTAATTGACTTTATACTTAACCATGCTTAACTTATGGTGGAGTTGAGGCAAAACAAAGGCTTCAGGGCAAGATCAGGTAATTAGCAGGATCCTGTTTAAAAGAAACCAGCATTGACTGCCAGACAAATCACATTGTGACTATAATAGCACAGTTTCCAGAGCTGGTTTAATATGATTTGTTTACTCACCATAGGAAGTCATTTTTGATTAAAACAGTCTTTTGCGTTGACGTGGAACTCCATCACACATAGCCGTCCAAACAAACTCTTGCCGTGTAATTTACTGCATCCAAACAGTTTCCTTCAGACTCTAGGCAGCAAGAGATGGAGGGATGAGAGTAGAGAGAAAATTAAGCAAATGCTAGATCTGGAATAAAAAATGGGAATGGAATGAGAGAGTTGATTGAAGAGCAGAGAAGAAGAAGAGGAGAGAAATTAGGCCTCCTCGCCGTTCCAACACTGCCCAGCATGCACCAGGCTTCAGAGGGTTGAGACATGAGGGAAACGGATGGGTGGAGCGAGGGCTGTACGAACAGCATGATGGGAGATAGAAGAAGAAAATGATGATTGACAACTCTTCACAGTGATGGCCTCCACACTGCAGAGTCCAGGCTGTACTACAGCAAGAGATGAGAGAGAGAGGAAGAACCAAAGTCAGGAGCATAGATAGTTTTCTTAGCTCATTACTTAATACTATTTAATGAGGTATTAAACAAAAAACGTCGACAAACGAGAGAGAGGAAGAAGAGGAGAGGAGGAGAAAACGTAGACAGAATGTGGAGTGGTCCTCTAGATGGTACATTATAAGGAGAAGATATGAGTCGTGATGATGTATACACGACGCAGGGCAATGCAAGGAAAGAGACCTTGGATTATTTCACATAAAAAAGAGGCTGTATTCACAATGAATGTGAAAAATGATGAAAAAATCAAAGCCATAGCTGTGATATATAAAATGTTGATGTCACTGGCATAATCCCAGGGTCACATCGATTCGATCCAATACTCCGTGATAAGCTCAAGCTGATTTCTGTCATTATTCAGACAAGGAAAGCCATTTATATCGGTTTAATTTGAGCCAACTTTGCACAGATGAGACGCAACGAAGGGAGACGGCGACGCAGAGGAGGAGGGAACTCAGTGTGGGCACATTTTAAGAGACCTTTTCCCTTTTTCACGTGGAAGTGAGTAGAAAGATTCAAATTAAAAAACAAAGTAAAGGGACAAAACTGACACACAAAAAAACTCCAGTGGAGCAGAGCTAATGAGAGCTCTGCAACTGTAACTGCCTTGATAAAGATAAAGCAAAACAGGAAAAATAATTGTTAAGGGACACAAAGCCCAGTTGTGTTTATTAAAGCAGATACAATGACAAAAAACAAGTTTTTGTAGCTAATTCTGTCCTGTATTAATCTCAGCGTGAACATTCGGAGCGAAGGAACCTGTCATTACATGGTGGAAACAAGTGATCTGATAACTGTGGCCAATATGGAATATTTTAATACCTTTTAAGACCTTAATTCCGGATAATTTATTTTAAGACCCTTTTAAGGACCCACAGATGCCCTTGAGGGGATGTGTGGGATGGGTGGCTGAATGAGGGGAGACAGGAAAAAATCCAGTGCTGGTAATAGCAAAGATTATACAGCTAGGAAAGCATGAAAACAGATGGGTTCCTACATTATGCTAGACCAGAAGCAGACAGCGAGAGAGACGTCAGGATGGAGAGACAGACATGAGGGAGATGAAGACAGGCGGAGAAAGCAACAACTTTGAAATCAAGACAAAGAAAGGAAAGCAAACACGGACATTAACATATTTGGCTTTTCGCTGGCTCTCTCATCCAAACGTCTCAGCCTCAGAGTGAGTCAGTCTGTTTTTTTAAGAGTACGTTTGAGTCTTCTAACGTTCCTCTTAACATCGCCGTTGAACTGCGTGCTCCAGGGGCTGAGCTTGCTCGAATAGTTAGCACCACCAACAAAACAGTTGAAAAGAACGAAGTGAGGAAGGGAGATGCAGCCACGAGCATCCTGACAGACAGGTCTCATTGTTTATTCGTTATTCTGAGACGCTCACCTATTCCCCATAGGCCTTTGGCAAGCCTGATTATTTCCTAGAGTAGGCGTTTTGTCTATAATATCTCAGAAAGTAGTGAAAAATGTCACCGTTTCCCAGAGCACAACATGATGTCTTCATATTCCTTCTTTTAATCGACTAAAGTGCAAAAAGACTGAGCTCACGTAAGAGGGAGAAAAGCAGGGAAACGGCCACATTATTGAGAAGCTGAGTTTTGCCTCAAAAAAATGACAGTTTCATGCTTTAATGCACTTTTGTTTACTCCAGTGGTGTCCTGTTCCAGCATTTGTTTTATATCTTACATAAAACGCCTGACGGAGGTGACCGAGATGTAACAACACTTTCTCCAAATGAAAGGACAAGATCCACCATCAGCAGAATGACATCGTCTGTCCTATAATGTATGTGTCATTCAGAGGGTGCAGCAACTGACTGAGTTGTTTTCTTTAGGAGGACAGTCTGGAATGTAGCTATCCAGCAAATAGACAAGGACATTTGACTGTGTGAAGGGATGCTTATACTCCTACGTGGCTCCCAAACAGGTTTCTCACCACTTTTCATGTTGTTTAAGTTTCAAACAGAGCATCAAGCCACAGCAGTCGCTGCGCCATGAAAGGACCAGTTCACTTTTCTACTCATGAAGATCTATTTGAGTCTCTTCTATTTCATAGAGACATTGAACCTCTGGACTTTTAAGCCAATGAGGTGCCATTTAATGGGCCAGATCAATCAGTTTCTGTGTAATGAAAAATATTTTTCTTGTTGTGACATCATCAACTACATCAGCACAGAGGTGGTCGTTCTGCAACAATGCCAGCTCAATACATTTTCATAAAAAAAGAGCCCAATGTCTGAAATGCATCTCACAGATTTAGACACAAGAATATGAAACTGACTTTCCTCCACTGTGGAAGGATTATGTGACCTCGGCACAAATTGGATACTGCATATTCACTTGTTAGCTAACGATTAACTTTCAGCCGCAGAAATAAGGATTAATAAAGATATTTTTTCAGTTGCTTTTGATTAAAAAAAGTAACACCTTTTGGGGAATCACCCTGAGAAACTTGAGTTGAATTATTCAGAAATCAAACGGTTATTATGCATGGGACCTCTGAAGCTGCATCGCGCTTCCAACGACACTTTCGTTATTTCTCTTAATCTCCTTTTTGTACGAGAAAGAACGGTGTTGTATACATTTTGAGTTGTGTTCCATCTATAAAATATAATGAGACCGGGCACACAACGCTCACATAGAGGGCTATACCGTCATGTGCTCATTTTTACGAGCGTGCAGACAATAAAAGTCAAATAAAATACTCATAATTTGAGGTTTAGCAAATACATTTCCTCACCAGAAAAAAAAATTCTTTAAGCTTCTAGTCCGGCTATAATTTTATTTATTTGTCATGTGCGGTTTCCTTCCTTTCCATAAAAGCATATAAGCAGACATCAGACAGGCCTCAGTACAATTTAACAAGGTAATGGCTCTCTGGTGATTTATAAACCACGGTGGATGGGGAAGCTCTCGCCTGGCAGGAGGATATTGAGTAGGCAGACATTAACTGTAGTGAAAATGACTGTTGCTGTAAATCATTTTATTAAAGAACACACTAAGCACCTTAAAGTTTACAGTGCTAAGGAGTTTTAAGTGCACAAGCACACAAAAAATATGAAACTGGATGGTCAGATCCCCAGTCAGCCTCCCAGAGACTGAGACAAACTGACAATGACAGCTCACAACACGGTGAGAGATGGTACTCCACAACAGGGCGTGGGATGGTCTTCTTTTTTTGACATTTTTTGAAAAACTATTGATCCACATCATATCATTCAAAGTTTTTTTTGTGCCTGGGAAGGCTCTCTGGAGAACGTATCAACAACAACCATCACAGGATTGAAAGACTGCAGGGAGAGACTTTTAGAATCAAGCACTTGAAAGAGGCCTTTTCTACATTCATTCTTTGTATCATCTGAACTCTATATTATTCCAGGTGCAAGGAGAAGAAAGAGATAAGAGTACAAAGAATTTAAAGTAAAAAAATCCAATTTATTTTTCATGTTATTAAAGCAAATGTATGAAAAACATGCCCTGTGATTCAGAAATTGGCCTTTTGCCCCTCACTCATAGAAATAAAAATAGAAAATCAATTAACCAGACATGAAACAGAACAGTCATGCATACATTGGTGTGCACATACCGTATTGCTCTAATTGTAGTGGCTCCACACTGTAATTTCTTCCTCAGAAGAAGGAGGAGACGGTCATAAACCTGCTGCAGCCTTTTTTAATTTTCAGTATTGCCTTCTTTCGGTTGTGTTGAAACATTGATTTATAGAATTTGAAGTAAAAAGACTGCAGCAGAGTTGTGATTGTGTTGCTCTCTTATCATTCATGTGATGTCCTCCTGCTAGCCAACACATCAATACGCGGGTGTTTGTGCTTCTTTCTTAGTAGTTTGTCACTTTTTTTGCTTTGTTGCCGAGGAGTTAATTGAAAGATGAGTACCGCTCTCATGTCTGTATCATAAACCAGCAGCTGGTTAACTTATCCTGGCATAAAGACCGGCCTTGCTCTCCACAGCTTATTCATTAACACGCTAAGGGTTCTAAATACAATATTCAGAGCATTAATAAAGTAGATATTATGTATGTAAAGACATGCGGGGTAATGTCTGCTGGAGTAGAAAATTAGTCTTTTCTGTGCTTTGTGGACATAGCTGGGCTAGCCGTGTTAGTGCACGTGAGCGTGCACGACTGGCTAGCTATGGCCGCCGCGATGTGCCCGAAGCGTAGAGCCCAGCCTCCGTTTCCCTCTCAGGTCAACGCTGTTAGCTCCGTCAGCACTGTGGATGTTGTTTTCAGTGTTAGCACTGAAAGGACTGTTAGCTGATAGCGGCTGGCTCAGCCATGAGCGGTATGGAGGCAATAGATCCGAGTTTTGTGTTGAACACCTTTAAATCTGTTATCCATACGAAACCTGAAGCAACTTCTTGCAATCATTGCTTTTTGAAAGCTGTTTTTTGTTGTCTTTTATCCTAAACTAAGCTAACATCTCCTTTAGCTTCAAACCTGAGGGACTGCTATGATGATGCTATTGATCTTCTCATTGAACAAAGCTTGAAGAAAGATTTCCACAATTCCCAAAATATCTTACATTTCCTTCAAACTAGCATGTCGTACAGTGAGCCCAAACCGCAAGAGGACATCCGGTCCACACAGATGAAAGAAAGAGAAGACGTGCAGGAACATAAATCACACCGGCAAACAAATGCAATCAAACCACAACGATGGGGGGGGAATAGTTCCCACTCTCCTCTGCATTAGTGGGAACCTGTGCCTTGAGAATTGAGCAGCTAAGTGTGATGGCATGCAGTCAACCCAAAGCAGCTGAAAAAAGCGGCAGGCGGATAGTGGCAGCCATTATGATAATTGCTTCCTTGACTTCTTTATACTATAAAGGTGAGGAAAGATGAGCAAATAGTCTGCGCTCCGGCATTATGCATTTCACTCCGTCGTGCTTTCCTTCTAATCCTTTTGCAACAGGCAGAGCACTCAGCACGAGCAGTGTCTTCTGCTGGGTAATCTGCTTCTTAGGATGTGTCATCGGTCAGTGTTACTCGCCAGAAATCCCCCGATGGACTTTTTTTTTTTTACGCTGCTGTAAATACGACACGGCAGGATTTCATTGGCATGTTGCTTGAAGCTGATACACCGTTGGGAACATTTTCTCTCTCAAGTTTCGACTGGAACTAATGCCTCCTCGCTTCAATTTGCACCACCTTGGGCAAAGTTTGGTTCATCTCGCTCCTTCCATTGATTTTGCATACATTTGTGCCGCCGCCTTTAAATTATTATTTTTTTAATTCAGCCTGAAGGTAGAGAGAGAGAGGGGGGGGGCGGTGGTTAAAACACACAGAGGTGTGTGTGTTTATCAAGTGTTTCATAGTTGGCGCACTGATCCAGGATCAATTGACGCTCTCAGATCAGTGGGGACGGCGTGATCAAGGGAAGCCCGCGGTCACTGAACCCAGATCAGCTGTCTGAAAGGACCGATAATTAGGGGAGCTGGAGAGAATATTCAGAACCAGATGGGAGGATGGTGGCGACGTGTGTCGAGAGGGAGAAGAAGAGATCTCTCTGGATGTGTGTGTGTCAGCTAAAAGCCCCAAATGTAAGACAAAATGAGAGAAAGAGAGAGTTGGGTGATGAGAGAAGGAGGGAAATGGAGACAGAAGAAGAAGATAGTTGACAGTGGGATGCAAAGATAAAATGGACAGAGAGGGAAGCAAGAGGGAGAGGTGGAATTCAGATTCAGGTTGAGTCGATGAGTGGATGACGAGATGCAGAAGCTGGGGGGGAGATAGAGAGAGAAATATGAAAAATATTGGTCGGTAACTGATTTACTTTGCCTCGGCAACACAGGGTTTCTCCCCTGTCGTGCCAATAAGTCAAATTTCAATTTGAGAGAGTTCTGGGCAGAGTGCGAACTTCGTTGGAAAGGCATGAGGAGGTGGGAGGCAGATGGAAAAAGGAATATATGTATGTGCACTCAGTATGTGTTAGGAGAGAATTCCCCTCGTCCCAAATGTTTGATGTTGAAAGAGAATGAGAGAGATTGAGGGAGGAGGAGGAGAAGGTGGAGGAGGAGGAAGGCGAGCGGGCAAAAGAATATAGCTGCTGTGACCGAGATCAACAGTTGGACCTTTGGGGAGTATCGAGGCTTGAGTTTGAGCTGCAGACAAAAACACACTGTCTGGCCAAACAATTGCACACAGGCAACAGAGCCGCGCAGCCACGCGCTCAAAGAGCGGTGTGCAAAACGGTCCGTACGCTGATGAGCAGCTCCTGTACTTGATATGTAATCGACACATAAACGCTCCATCTCCTCAGCTCACAGCCCTCCTGACACCACTTAGAAACACACTCTCATACATATGTACACACACTGAATTGCAAAGTGGAACGGATGTTAATAATGAACCCTTTAACCATTACTTGCTGATAAGAATATTACTATCAGTTAAATGCTTAAAAATAGATGATACCTTTTTAAAAAATCAGAAAGAAGAACTGATTTAACATGTTTGTGCGTCAAATTACATTGCAGCCGGGCGACTTGTTTGGCACTTTAACAACAGCACTCATGCATGCAAGTTACCAATCCTGTTGGTTAAATTGATTAACAAGGATCAGCTATCCATCAGAAACATTATTAAAAACCAGCATCCCTGGTAGAAGGAGATTATGTTTGTTTCTCTTCTCGCAGTAAATTCCAATTTTTATCCTCAAAATTCCTAGAAACACAGGTTTCTCCTTGATAACTTAACAGTTTGCTGGAGAGGAATCCAGCCAGTGTGTTCATGTCTCTGAGTGTGTGTTTAACAGAGCTTTACTTGTGAATAGAATAAGCCTACTCACAATTTCAACAAGATGTATATTTAATGATGTTTTTCTATTGTTTTTGATGGTGTCATTGTCTGATTATCGTGGCATTTTTTTGCCCAAAGTTTGCGAAGCAAATAGAACATTTTTACCCTGCTGAGATAAACCTTTCAGGAAGTACATAATCAGAATTGAGATGAGGGAAACGTACTGACAGGTATCTGTTACCATAGCAATAATAAATGAGTTGCACCTGTTGTTTTTTAAAATGCTCTAAACGTTCTCCTAAACATCTAAAATAATACTGGGGTTGTGGGTTTTACTTTGTTTCTAAAAAAAACCCTTAAATAATTTACATGTAATTTCAGAGAAGTCATGTTTTTGTCTGCCTGGTTAGCAGCTGACTTTAAATACGTAGACAATGGAGAAGAACACAGTCAAACATTCAAAATCCCCCGTTGTTATAAGTAGAAACAAAACACCTCGTTAAAGCTGCTAATTCAAAAGTGAACCGTATGCTTCTGTTTTTCTACAAACACATGATGTTTAACTTAAGCTTGCCACTACTGAAACACAGAAAAGTGGAATTCCTTCTTTTCAATTTGAATTATGATTATATTTGGGATATTTGTCAGGTAAGGGTCTATTGTGTCTGATGGTGTAGTTCTTATGCAGGTTTGTCAGAGGAGAGTTTAATCTGGACCACCTTTTACCTGTTGAAAAATGCTGGCTGGATTTATGGTTTATGCTTTTAACATTAAGAATGAGAAAAGGGAAACGAGAACACAGATTCCATTGGTTTGAAAGTTGGACTTTCATGTCCGTCCAAACCCTGGAAGCACTCCAAATATCACCTCACATGTTCTGTGAGAAAGTGAAACATCTTCCTCTACCTCACCACGCACGTGCATACCTCCATTAATCCGGTTTATCTCAATACTCAATTCATTACATCCCTTTCAGCGAGGAAACAAAAGTCAAACAGCAGAGTGTGACCTATTGGCAGACTATTTATGTTGCCCATATCGCGGGCTAAACAGCGCGAGGCACACGTACAATTTTCCGCAGCGTTCCGATCGATTCGCCCCCTGTAACTAGATATCATATTGTCTTTTTTAAATCCATCACACCTGTGCTTTTGAGCAATATACATCGTTTATAATGACAAACGAAAGAACAAAGAAAAAGCCTGAAGTCAGAAAAGATTAGAAACGGGCGAGATGTAAGAGAGAAGGATGGAGGGGAAGAGTGGGGGACGGGAATTAAGGAGACTGATGGTTGAGTGCAGGGTCCAGGGGGCTTTGATAAGTGTGTGTTTGTGTGTGTGTGTGTGTGTGTGTGTGTGTGTGTGAGAGTGACCGGCCACACACACACACACACACACACACACAGAGGGTAGCTCATGAAGACAAATGTAGTGACCTTGCTTAGTGATAAGGCATGCTGATAAAGTAGTGTTGGATGAAATAACTGAAAAACACGAAGAGAAACAGAGGTGTGTGTGTGTGTGTGTGTGTGTGTGTGTGTGTGCGTGCGTGTGTGTGTGTTTGTGTGCGTGTGTGTGTGTGTGTGTGTGTGTGTGTGTGTGTGTGTGTGTGTGTGTGTTTGTGTGTGTGTGTGTGTGTGTGTGTGTGTGTGTGTGTGTGTGTGTGATAGAGACAGACAGGTTAGACGATGGGAAGACAGGGAGATAACAGTGAGACGGGAAGAGAGGAGACAAACTGTATTGAAAAAACAATGAAATATGTACACAGCCCATATCACACTATTAAACTACACAACAGTGTTAGTGTACGCCCACACCATACACAAAGATTTTCAGAATAAAAAGAATAGACAAGTTTTCTGCCGATCCTCGCTGGTTGCAGTGAAGTGTTCTCAGGGTCGGCGAGTTTGTCATGTTACACAAGCGCTCTTTCAGTCTGATAAATACACCACATTAACTCATAAGTCAATGGAGGAAGTAGTCCTACACTTAAGCCAAACAAATAGAACTGTACACCATCTGAATTCAAGTCTCCTTTAGTTTCCAAAATGAAGAAAGGCTCAAATGCCTCGTTAACTCATTGGAAAACTCACTGAAACTGGACAAAAAAATGAAATAAAAAGCACAAAACCACATCTGGGTTTGTCTTTCCATGGTTTCAACAATCAGCAAGTGAAAATATGCCGTTTCTACACGACCCTACTTCTCACTTGATTTATTACCTCAGTCAACATTGTCAACATGAGTGTTCTTCAACACGGCACGGTGTTCATTTACTAAAAGATGGCTTTTAGAGTCAAACAGACGACATAGCAGGCTTTAGGGCGGGACTACCTTGTGATTGACAGGTTGTCTGGGAGTTGTCCATGTTTTTGTCTTAGAACTACTTCAGTTCACGTACGTTGATTGTAACATTTTGGTCGTCTAAAACTCTTGTTGAAGTCTAATTCAGCGCTTGGTTGTACTTTGGCTCCACCCTCTCATTTCACTTCTGTTTACCAAAAAAACAAGATGGCAATGGTCTACGAACCATTGGTCACGTCACGGTGCCGACGTCCACCTCTGCTTCTATACACTCTATAATAATATACCCGTTACCTAATCTTGTGTTTCAATGTTGAGACAAGGGATAAGACAGGAAACAGCGCCATGGTAACTTAAAACGGCGACATCAGTACATCATACTATTCACTGTTCTTAACCACCATGGTTCCGGTTGATTTTGTTTCCCCGCAGGTATCTGCTGTCATGTCGTAGTCATTATTTGCAGGAAGACAATTGTGCATGATGGCGGCGGAGAAAACACGGAGACGCCTTTATTGAGGCCGAGAGATAGGCAGATAGACATCTGGATAGACAGGCAGATAGGAAGACAGGGAGACAGACAGCAATCACGCTGCACAAACACCGTAGAGGTCAACGCTATCACGGAAACGACGGGTTATTTCGTAGCATTTCATCATCATCATCTATCTCGGTCGCTTGCGCTCTCTCCCTCTTTCATGGCTGGATTTCTCATTGATGACAAAGCCATTTATGTCTCTCTTATGTTTCTCCCCCGCCTCCCCCCCCCATCCCTCCTCCCCTACCCGTCCCTACTGCCTCTCCCTTTTTCTCCTTGCTATTTATGCTTCCTCTGTTTTATTTTTCTGATGTTTTTTTTTCTTCTCTCCCTCACACTTTCTCTTGTCTCTCATTCTCAATTTGCGTCTCCTCTCTTTACTCCCCTCTTTGTCTTCCTTCGCGCTCACATCTCGGCTATTTTTTCCTCCTCTCACCTCGTCTTCATCACTCCTCCTCCTCTCTCTCTCTATCTCTCTCTCTTACATCATTTTCTTTCTAACACCTCCCCCCCCTCCCTCCTCCTCCTCTTTTACCTTTCTCTTTCCTGTGATTTGAATTCTGCACGTCGTCTTTCCTACTTTGCTCTCTCTACCTCGCACTCTGCCCTCCCCAGCCTTGCCCGACCTCTTTACATGCTTTCTTACTCTCTTTCCACCCCCCTTATATTTCTCACTACCTCTCCTTTTCTTGTCCCTCTTTCTTACTCCAACTTGTGCCTCCTCAGTTCTCCTGTTTCACTTTCCTTTGAGCCATTTCTCCCCTTTATCTTAACTTCTCTGCTCCCTCTCTCTCCCTTCCTTTTATCATTTCTCCCTCTTTCAATCCTTTCTTCTTGCCTTTTCTCCTTTCTTCACCAGATTGTTTTCATCCATCCACCCTGCCCATCTTTCCATCACCTCCCTTCCTTAATCCTTACATCCTCTCATGATTCCTTCGTCTCTCCCCCTCCTCTCTTGTGCTGTTCTCCCACCTGCACTCCTCTCCTCTCCTGTCCTCCCCCCAGCTCCCCCTTCTATCTCCCCGGATATTATCTGCCACTTTTCCTTCTTCCGTCCTCCTATCTCGACCTTCCATCTGACCCTTTTACCCGACTCATACTCTGCCCACTCTCCCTGCCTCCTCTTCCTCCTTTCCTTCTCTGCCTCTTCATTAGAACAAGATGAAAATATGAGAAAAAAAACACCAGATATCCATTGCAGGATTAAGAAAATATAAAAGTGATTACTCAGTAATAACGGTAGGGTTAAAGGCAAAACATAACCTGCATTTTAAAGTGAGTTAATACAATTATTTTTAAAACATACCTCATGCAACTTAAATCCCCTTTAATAATTCATAAAGGTGATCAATTATATATGCACATTTCTAATAATTGATATCTGGTTCCTCTTTTTCCCCCAGCGCTGAGAGATAACCGCATCCAGCTGCATCGCTCGACATCCACCGAGCTTTCCATAACCATCGGCGACGTGCAGCTGTCCGACGAGGGCGAATACACCTGCTCCATCTTCACCATGCCGGTCCGCACCGCCAAAGCCACAGTCACCGTGCAGGGTGGGTCTCACACACACACACACACACACACACACACACACACACACACACACACACACACACACATGCACAGTACATGTTCAGGTTGCAACTTTTGCAGACCTTGAAATAAACTCTGGACTTACAAGCACATTAGCATATCACCTTTTTTCCCGATGCTGCAGGAAAAAATAATGTAATGCAAAATCAATAAAATCATTTTTCATTATATCTTTTAGTAAAAGTCCCATTACTGTATTAATTCTAACCTTTCCATCTCCTGTCTGCCCTTGAAGGAGAATCCCGCTCTCTGAGGCCCAAAGAGCTTCACATTTTTCTTGTAGACTTTTCTAGAAAAACATTTTTTTTGTTCTCACTGAGGCCTAATGGTGCTGAATGACATTCTGCCTTCCTCGTGTTCACACTCGGGCACATCTCCTTTGAGACTGATTGACGGCAGCACAAATCGGCTTGACTGCAGTCTATCTTGATTTCTCACCCAAACCTGTGGGATGTGACAAATCTAAATAGATGATTTGAAGCGTTTGCCATCTTTTCTTATTTTCTCCTCAGCTGCCGTGTGTTTTTATAACAATTGAGTCTCTCCCCTTTCTACCAGGCTGTTGCAGACTACAGAAAATAGCCCGTTGAATGACGGGATAGTTTAACTTTTAGAATTCATGGAGAAGTGGTTCAAAATCACCTTGATGCACCCGCTGTGTGCTTTGTGCTCGGCTGACCTACCCTGCAGAGCTTACCCTCGCTCGGAGCAGAACGAGCTTCCACCCTGTGGATGTCCATTGTAACTGTGTGACATGTTAGGAGAGGATGCCTGTTGGCGTAAAGTATTGCTACTCCAGCAGTTTAGTGCTGTGCTTATGTAAAGTTAGAGGTTATAAAGTAATGTGTGATCAATACAGCCAGTGCTGAGATATCCTGTTTCAAGTCTCTATGGCTAAAGGCCTTTACAGAGCGTAGGCATTCTTTCATGTGATTAATTCACACGTCAGTATAATTTTGCAGCTGTTCTTTTTGTCATGAGTACTTTAACGTACAATGTAAATATTACAGGGTGAAAAAGTGATGTCATTTTTTTTCGGAATAAGGTCATTTTTCCTGAGCTACACTGCAAATACAGACATCAACCAATCATGTTACGTGAAACCGACACATTCAAAGCATACACTAGGCCCTGTAGTCCGAACCAAGGTGGCAAACGTTATTACTCCCCCCGTTCTTGCCTTTCACAATAAAAGCCCTTGACGTATACACTTTGTAACGGTTTACCAGAGTGAACTCAAATTCACTCAGAGCATTCCACTAAAAGGAAACTCAATAAAATATCTAGTAGCTGAGGCTATAGAACAATTTAGCTCAGGCAGACTGCCAGACGCTGCTCTGTGTCAATAGGATCCTGGTAGTTGGTCCTCTGCCTGAACAAATCTATTCAGACCGTTGCTGCAAAAAGTTTTGCAACGGTTGCAAACATGCATCTAAGCCGGTTTTAAAAAATGTTAATGTGAAAATACTCACTGGTATTATTAGTATACAAGTATTTTGTGTTGTTTATTCACCATGCCCCATAATGTTTATAGTCCTTAAAGCTTCAAAAACACCTACATGTCCCATAATGCAATTCAATTTAACCTCTTTACGAGGAATAATCCCATCTTCATTTGTAAAATTGAGTTTTCCTTCATAGTAAAAACTGTAGCTTCACAGATTCATTGAAGAAAATATTGAGAATATTCCCCCTAAACGATCTGTTTTGTGGACTGTAATATTATGACTCCATAGCTCCCTGTGATGCCTTCATCCAGTTTGAACCGGATCCCTGCTTACAGCATTAACCTTTGTGTAAGGTTATGACCTCATATAACTCTCGTGTGGTGATAAACCGGCTCTACTTATCTTCGTTGAGATGGATGTTATTACCTATGTGTGATGCTTCCCTGCAGCCTGCAATAAATTGTGGTCAGCCCCGTCAGTGGTGAGCAGTGCCTGTTTATTGATCGAATATTGGGCTAATCAGCTTTGGACCCTCACAAACAATCTTTCAAGTATGGATTTTTATTAGTCAAGTTGTTATTGTTCCTCGGCGTGAGCCCATTCTGGCCATATTTCGTGGTTTCACTTGAAGATGAGTACAAAGTGTTGTGCTTGGAAACACTGTAATGCACCATCTAATGGCCATGCAACCATAATGGAGACTATATGACTGGGAGAGACAGCTGGTCTGATCCTCCTGGAGGTTGTGGTGGGCAGATTTACAGCCAGTATTTCAGGGCATCTAATGGCACTTTTAAATTGCTGTGCAATGAAAACCAGTCATTATTTGTGGTGATCATGAAAAGCGGTTTATTCAACAAATGAAGCGTATCTTCTGAAATAGACAGATTATAGTATTGATGTCAGCTTATTTGTGATAGTGAGGAGGTGTTTTTATTACATGTCCTCATGGCTTCTCTTAATTAATACACCGCCAACATTTTTTGCCAAATTTTGCCAAAATATTCTTGGATGAGCTGCAAAGGGTTTCTGCCTGATTCTTATGGAAAATGCACTATGTGATGCTAAAATTCTGATATTTAGGGTGGGGCAGCGTGGCTTACAAGCTGTTCTGTGGCTGTACGGCCACATGGTTGTTCCCCAAAATGTGGGGTGTGTCAGTCCAGAGCTGTGGAAGCATCTTTGAATAAATCATTTTGTTGATATTTATTCAAATGTTTTGGCAGTGCTGCAATGTGTATTGAAATTAATTAAATATAGCTGCTCTGGACAACAGCATGAACAGAACGCTTGAAATGTTAATGTGATGTTTGTTTGTGTGTGTGTGTGTGTGTGTGTGTGTGAGGCGGAGGAGGGGAAATGTGTGTGTGTTGAAACAAGGGTGAAGGCGGGTCCACGTTAGCACGTTAAACTCAAATGAACATCAGAATCGCCTCTTCCAATTGTGCAGTAATTGTGACTCAAGCATATCTTTTTTTTATTTCTGTAATTGACAGCGGTGACACTGTATTCTGCGTTCAATAAATATTTCATGACCCCTGAGAGGGAACCAAGTCATTAAAAATGGATGGTAAGATGTCTAAAAACGCATAGACCCCATGGTAAAATCAGCCAAAGATATAGATTTTTTTTTTTATTTATGTGTATGTGTGTATGCATGTGTGTGTTTAGGTCTTGGTTTGACACGTTCAAGGTCTTGACAGACAGACACACATGAGTGCATAACTGCTGAGCACGGTCCGTTTTAAATGCTTGTGTGTCTGTTAGTGTTAAATGTGTGTTATGGCTCTCTCCTCTCTCCTGAGCTAAGCTGAGAATAATTCATAATGGCATTATTCTCTTTTATTCTCCATGTTGAGGAGAGGGTCTCGACAGGGCTTCTCCAGCCAGTTCTATATGTGCAGTATTATTCCCTCATTAATATTCAGTTCTCCTTTACTGCCAGAGAGCTTCCGCACACAGTGCACTACATCAAATACTGCTACATTAAAAATTGACCACATTTTTATTTTTTGATCTACACCTTGGTGAGTTCACAGCATTTTTCTATTGGTATTTGGTCTGTTTGCTTGTCTGTCTGCAGGCGGTGGCCGGAAGAACGGGGGCACCTTGCAAATATAATTGAATCTAATGGCGCGGTATCTCATGCTACAGCAGGAAATAACAATAGAGTTTAATCTTCACATCGAGGACATTATCTCTATGCTGACATTTCCTCACTGCCGGAATAATACTTTTTCTCAAATTTCTCAAATTTTCTGGCCTGAATAAATGTCACAAATTTCAATAATTGGTGCAAAATCTTGTCAGTTTTGAATATATGAGCTTTCCTCCTTCATGGCTTGGTCTCTCTCCATCTCTCCATTTCTGCCTCTCTCCTCTTCCACTCTTTCAGCTCTCTCTCTCTGCCCATCACACCTCCCTCTCCTCTCTTAACGGCGCTATGCGGTAGCGAGGCAAACCGAATCTTCATTATTTTCAAAAGCAGAGCGACTGTAAACACCGCCAACACTTGGGGGGAAAAAAAAAGTGCCGCCCGCAACGTCTCCAGATGGATTACGGCAAAAAAAGATTTAATTCTGTCCTCCTTCGACCACGATGGGGAAGAGTGGGTTCTGAAATATTTGGCACTGTGGATTTTTTTACATTCCTTCTCCTGCTTCTGATGTTTTAACTACAACTTTCTCTCCGAGTTAAAACGGCAATCATGTAAAAATGTTTCTTATTTTAACCGACTGTGCCAGAGTCTGTAGAGCACTTCCTGGAGACGAAGATGTATCGTGATATTTTGGCTGAAGCCAGTTTGAATCTGACCCTTTGCCTCATTTTGTCTGTCTGTCCCTCTCAGCTAACTCACAAGGCACCAGTGCACCGCCAACAACCCATTTAGTCTGACTGAGTCACCCTAGCTACCATCTTTGCTTTTAACTAATGAATTCTGGGAGTCACATTTAATCATCTCTGCAATAGTAATTCACTTGACATTTTGAACTGACCTGAAGTGCTGAGAATGAGCAGTCACACAATGCCACAATGTTACCAGACTGTAAAATGCCAAGGCTGTCAGAGTGGATGTAGACCTCATGCTGCCTGTATTAAAGGCGCATTATTCTCTTTTCATTTCATTAATTGCATTCCCATCTCAGTAGGTAGGAATGCTGTTTGAATGATACGTATGAAGGTTTGCATAATTTCTGTGTTCGGCTTCTGTGTTCTTTGTTCATGGTTTCTAGTCTGAGTTCGAGACTCACGTGTAGAACCTTCACTTTACATTTCATTGATAAAGAAACGTAGATAGAGTAAGATTCTATGTGTTCACTAGGTCCCGCCCCTCCATCACACACTGGCCAATCATAGCGTAGCCTCACCAACTGGCTGGAAGGAGCGCCTACGTAAAAAGCTGTGGAGTTAACGTTAGCATTAGTAGGGCTAACGTTAGCGGAGTACATGAGCACATGATTTACTGGCTTTAGTACTTCTATGCTACGCTAGCTACTGGTGGTATACTGCGTTTATACACATGCTGCTACTTTTTAATGCTTGTAACAGTGAATAGAGACCTGGACCTGATAAAAACACATCAAACTGCTACTCGCTGCCCACTTTTAAATGCTGTGTGGTTCATTTTTTAAAAATACATCAGCTTTAATGTAATCGCACAACAATCCCTCATCCTATTTTAAACCAGATGTCGACTTAAACTTGTGAAATCATCTCTGTGGCACAGAAACTAATATTTTACCATTTCTGCCTTTTTTAGATCTTGATATCAGACTTCAGTTTCTTCAGAATCTTACATTTCTATTTGCATCATAATCTTTTAAGTGGGCCCTTGGGCCATGTCGAGTTTTAAAGTATTGAATTAGTTTAAATTACATTGAAGAGCTGCAGATATTCTTTGTGGGCAAACCAGTGAACAGTTAATATTAAACTGTATAGAAGTGTTGCTTAGTTATTTTTGATAGAAAAATGTACTTTTCTGCTGCTTTTCTTTCTAAAAACTATGCATGAGGTGCCTCTTTCTGCATCAATGTTAGAAATCTAATCATTCATGTTTCTTACAGATATATGAAACAGTCTGACCACTTCTTTAGCAATATTTTTGCCACAAAAACGGATTGTGGAAATACTGATTTTTGGTGGAAAACAGGGTTCAATCAGCGTCCTCCAGTATTAAACTCACAACCCGACGTCTCCCCTAAGAGGTTTTGTGACGCTGTAACAACATTAAGCCAGTTCCGCCTTTTCCCTCTGAGACACAATAGTAATTGTTTGCACAGCCTTAAGTGGTTGCTTGTCAGCAAAACATAATGATATTCTAGTGCATCAGCCCTGATGGACACTGATGTTTATTTATACGCAACATTTCGGCAACAAGGCAATTCAAAGCGCTTTACATAAAACATCAAACGCATGGAGACAAAGTGGAAAAGAAATTATAAAATCCAAGTGAAAATCAAATTAAAACAAGCTTGAATGGAATAAGACAGGTATGAATTACAAGAATTAAAATTACAGTGCAGTGCAAGAAATAAATCATAACTTGAATTCATAAAAGGCAGCGGCAGGCTGAAAAGTCTTCAACCTTGATTTGAAAGAGGTTGAGGGAGTTGCAGTAGACCCGCCGTATGAGAGCATAAAAACATGACGCTGCTTCTTCATGTTCAGTTTTGACTCCGGGGCAGAAAGCAATCCTGTCACGGACAACCTGAGAGGTTCATAATGTAGCAGAGGATCACAAATAAACCATTCGTTGCTTGTAAACCAGCAGTAGTATTTCTGAAAATCAATAGTTGGTTTGATGCCTGTGGAAAAGTCAGGGTGAACAGGAGCTCCGCAGCCATCCGAGCGGCTGAGCGGTGACCATTTTGGGGCCAAATATTTGCAAGCCTGCATCGTTACTTTCCTCCAAATTGGTTTCCATCAGAGAGCCAGAATTGAGCCGATAAATTAAAGTTTGTCTGTGAAAGGCCTATTGAAGATGCTTCATCAACATTAGCTGTTGATATTCAGTTCCACACACAACAGCTCAGCCATCGGCCTTTTCTCTCTCGTTTATGCCGGTTACAAGGTGAACTCTGCTGCATGAAAGTTTTCTCCCTCTCTTGCCAACTCCCTAACTTGTTCCCTCTCTCTCTCTCTCTCTAGGTGTGCCTGGTAAACCTCAGATCTTGGGCTCTGAGAATGCAGTGCCAGAGGGGGACAAAGTCACCCTGACCTGCACCAGTACAGGCAGCAAACCCCCCGCCACGCTGCACTGGTACCGCGGAGACCAGGAGCTGGAAGGTGAGAGACTCCGGAGTGTGTGTGTGTGTGTGTGTGTGTGTGTGTGTGTTGTGGGGTCACAAAATGTGTGTTGGTCATGTCTCTTGGCTTGTACTCAAGCTGGATCTGTGTGTGTGTGTGTGTGTTAGCAGCTGCAATGGTATTCCACAGGACTGTGAGGATGTGGATGCGTGTACAAGTGTGTGTGTGTGTCTCTCTGTGTGCTTACAGTAAATGTGTGTGTGATCCTTGAGTAACCGCTGCGTATGGGGATTTGTAAGTGTGTATGTTTGTACCCAAACTGTGCATATGCCTCACATATGACTTATTTGTGTGTTTTTGTTTGTGAGTTTCTTTTAGAAAGTAGCTTTAGAAGTGTGTGTGTGTGTGTGTGTGTGTGTGTGTGTGTGTGTGTGTGTGTGTGTGTATCGTGTCCTTGACACATCGCCTGCTGTCTGTGTGTCCTAAACCTGTGCCTGCACATTTGTGTGTGTGTGTGTGTGTGTGTGAGAGAGGACACAAGTGCAAGAGCATGCTGCTTGTGCGTGCGCGGGTGTGGAATCATGCTGTGGCTGCGGTTGTGCCTCCCTTTCCCCGTCATCCCCTCACACTCTGATCCTATGAACGCGTGCCTGTGCATGTATCCAGGAAGTGTGTATGCATTGTGTTTTTGAGAGTGTGTGTGTGTGCGTGTTGATGGGGAGTTTATTTGTGCCCGCGTGTGCGTGTCTGTCATCCGCCGAGCGGCTGGGAGTGCGACAACAGAGAGCGGGAGTCGGATCTAGGCGGGGATAACGACAGAATCCGGCAATAAAAGGCAGGGCAGAGGAGAGGATGAAGGGATGAGGTCGAACAGAGGAACGGAGATAGGGAGAGCTTTGCATGAGGTCAGATTGACTAGGGGGGGGTTTCTTGTTACAGATAAACGGGAGAAATGAGCAGGGAGGAGAAAGGCGCCAGGGAGCGCAGCGAGGGTGTCATGAGAGGACAAATTAGCTGGCGTCTCTCTTCCAGATAAAGTGAAAAATCAAGGAGACGATTGACAGCTTCTGAGTCACACGAGTGGCGTTTGGCAGCGGGTGCGTCTCTCCAAATTCCAGCCATGTTTTCCCGTAATCCCCCCCTGTCTGTCGTTGCTTCATCAGTCAAAGGTTTTCTGTTTTTTGCTTTATGGAGCAGAACAAACATGTTGGAAGTGGTGATTCTGTCGCCTTTTTGCTCCGCCATCTGCCATCAGCAGGAAACTCTATAAGCTGTGTTTACGCTGGAAGAACAGCGCCCTCTGTCTGTGTGCAAAGCGCTCTCAACAGATGTCCCGGCGGGAAAATCGGTGTAAACTGCCGCCTTCAGACTGGAGGAGCTTATTTGCAATGGCCTTTTGGACAGTAATTGTATTATTATAATATGATGATATAATATGATAACGGTTTATTGATGTGAAAATGCTACACTATGCACGGCTTTGTAATGCAAAAATGCCCGTCTTACGTCCTGATGCCTTGGCAGCGTTAGTGTTTGCTATAATTATGGATTGAAATGAATCGAAAGAATGGACTGAAGCTACAAAGAGAAGGAGGAATGGGAGAGCCGCCTGCCTGAGGACAGATTATCTGGTCTTTTTGTTAGCGCTGAACTAAAAACAGGAGACAGAAGGGGAAGCTGATTGTTGCTTTTTAAGAGAGATTAGATGTTTGTTCAAAGGACGAGCTCACACGAAAAGATGCATTCTCCCACTTACCTGTAATGGTATCGCACCACGTAGATAGCTTGGGTTTTTATCCGTCCAGGGTTTAAAGTCATCTGTCTCTTGAGATGTCAGTGTAATTGGGGGGTGAGTTCAGCTGTGTTTGCCGTGCTCAACAGATTGACAAGTTTAATTAAAATAGAAGCAGCGACAGGTCTTTCCACAAACAATGTTGGGATAAGTCGGGATAATCCACAGACCTCCGCATGGACCGTTTAGGGAACTATGATCACAAGAGACAGATCTTTATAATAATGGGTGAAATTGATGAAAGGGCCTGACTTTAAGCCCCCATATCAACAACTTCCACACGCAGTAATCGACTATAATACCGCACACGCAGTAGCGTGTTCTAATATTCTTGTTGGCACACGTGTTCACAAACTTGCCTGTTTCCACCTGGCTACCCTATTTATTGATTTTCCCCTCCAGTTACAACCGAGAGGAAAGGTTTTGGTTGAAAAGCAACACATATCAACCCCTCAGCCAGGTTTCCCCCGTCCTGCGCTCTCATCGGCTCCACGGCCGGTCCAGATATTTATCATGCTATATATAGATATCTAGAATGTGCCTGTAAGGCCTTTGAACGGTTTGCAGGTAGCACCCGGGTTCCGATTTGCAAGCGCAGAGCCAACGGCGATTTGCCTCTGATCTGGGGATTTTGTCGGCGCGCTCCGAAAAACTGTCAGCGAGTGGAAAATCCGGGCTAAAGAAGTGTAGAGTGAACTATAGGCGTAATGCAACTTGACAGCATCTTTCATGAGACCCCCTGTGTCTCTGAATGCTTTGTAACGCAGGCTTTTTGTTCCAAACTTCTAGTTTCTAAGTCCAAGTTGAGCTACATGTGAGTCACAGAAGGCATGACACCACCGTTCTCATGGACTGAGCAGCATCCCTCATGACTGTGTCAATCCCAGTTGATACGCCTTGAACTCTCCCCCTGCCATGCAAAACACATTGAGCTAACGCGTTGCCAGAAAGTTGGCATTGAATGTTAAAAACCCAGCCGGATTCATGTTTTTTTTTTTTTTTTTTTCTGAATGAATGGCCTTGTCAGGGAACAGGGTTGCATCCAAAGTATCGGGGGCAACGCTTCTGTTTTATGATTTTGGTCAACGGACCCTTTAAAAGCCAGGGACAGACGGAGAGCGACCTGTGGAGATCAACTGGATGTGAATGATGGTGCGTTCGAGGCCTCGCCCATCCGTCCTGACACCACACAACAGCAATCAGTCATTGTTGGAAAAAACACACACACACACACACACACACTGTCATACAGTGCTCATCTCCGCCAAGATAGCGGTAGAGCACTGCAGGTCAGCTTGCTATTATTGTTGTTGTTGTTGTTGGAGTGAGTGTGTGTGTGTGTGTGTGTGTGTGTGTGTGTGTGTGTGTGTGTGTGTGTGTGTGTGTGTGTGTGTGTGTGTGTGCGTGCGTGTGTGAAGGAAAAATGAGCCCATAGACTTCTGCTCACCACTGCTTCTCTGACAGCTTCACTGACAGTAAAAAGAAAGCAGCAAAGAGAAGGGAATGAGGGTGACACAGATATAGAGAGAGTGTGTGTGAGGGTGTGTGTGTGTGTGTGTGTGAGAGAGAGAAAGAGAGAGACTCCTTGTATCAAACAAGTGACAGTGAGGGACTGCCGAGAAAACAGAGAACAGAGAGGGAGCGAGTGAATGAGCGTGTGTGTGTGTGTGTGTGTGTGTGTGTGTGTGTGTGTGTGTGTGTGTGTGTGTGTGTGTGTGTGTGTGTGTGTGTGTGTGTGTGTGTGTGTGTGTGTGTGTGTGCACGCATATAAAAATAGAGGGAGCGACTGCGAGGATACTGAAAGACTGATGGAAACTGCAAAGACAGAGATTGGCGGAGAAGGAGAGAGCAGAAGGGGAATTAAGAAAACCAGGGAAGAAGAGGCGAGGTGGCTTTGCGGCTCAGTGGGAGCGCAGACTGGGGGGAGTGGACGGAGCACAGAGGGGGGACCGGTTTTCACAGAGGACGGGGCTGGAGAGCGCAACAGGAGAGAGAAAGGAGGGAAGGCTGATGAAATGGTGGGAAAAATCCGGAGAGAGGATTTAGATAGAGAGAGGGGGGGGAGACCAAGAGCAAGAGAGTGCGGGAAAGGGAGTGGTAATTGAGAAGAATGAAAGGCTAAGAGCTTTGAAGACTGTATTAGTTGTACTGTGTGAAAGGGCTATGGATCATTTAGTGACATCGATGTATTGGATTGGGGATAATGGGGATTTATGGTGGCACTTAAGGCCATACCGGCTGAATAGCGGCCCAAATTGTCATAATGCAGGACGTGGGGCGGATGGCGAAGGGTACATGGGCGTGTGTCCTTATGGAGCGGTGTAATGTTAGAGGCGAGACGGAAGGAGACATTAGGAAAAATGGACAGTTGTGGAAGAAGTAAAAAAAAGCTGCAACACAATGCAAAGATCTGAAATACAGGTAAAAAGTAGCAGGAATACTGTCAGAGTTTACGGAGATACAGCACTTATAGCAGCAGTTATCTGTTCACTCGGTGATCCAGCAGCACGGCCGCTTAGCTCTCCTTCCAAATGAGATGACCTCGCGTGAACGCTCCAATCAGACTGCAGCGCTTTCTCTTGGACATAATCCGATTTAAGCTTAATAGCGATGACCGTTTTGATTATTTTAAAACCTCCCCCCTTTATCCAGAGAAGGGCTTCTGCTGAGCGTGCACGCTGCTGCTAAGCCATGCATCGCTGCCTATTCACAGTTCTACGTTCTCACACCTTGGAGTTGTCAAGGACAACCAGAGTCTTCTAGTTTAACCCCGGTCAAAGCGCCTTCTTTGTTTGCCAAAATTGTTAAATATAATGAGTTTTATTCACTTTACCTTTCCGCAGCGGTCCAACTGCTCTTTTGTTATTTTTTTATGATCCACAATAGGGCTGCAACTGCTGATTGCTTTCATTATTGTTGATTATTGTAATACTTTTGGAGGTTTTGTCCATTAAACATCAATAATTAGGCGAAAAATGCCCATCCTAATTAACAAAAGTCCAAAGTGACGAATTTAAATTCTTTTTTTTCCCCCGACGGTCAAAAACCCAAAGATACTCCAGACAGCATTTGAAAATCTCCTCAGTTTCATAACTTCAACTTGGGCTCATGATCCGCGGTTTTACATGATTAATGTCTTGAAATGAAATCTTGAAATGATGGATTGATTGAATAAATTGGTGTGGATACATTAGTGTAGACTCAGACTTCAAAATGTTTACTGTAATAAATCTTTTATTATTATTCGCTGCATTAGAATATTTCTCTCTGACAAATTAGAATTCGGGTGGATGATTTCACTCTTGCATCAATGTTTCAGCGTCCCACCAGTTATCAGTGGAATCTGCATTCAGAACACACGAAGCAGATTGATGTCTTTGATTATAAAAACAGCTTTTTACATCTAATTATGCGACTAAATGATTTTGTCCCGTCCACTAATTGATTAAGTGACTAATGTTTCAGCTCTACTCCAGATACTGTCGTCACAACAAGCAGACTTCTGCAGCCTTAAAGGCCCAAACAAACCGGACGCGCTAATTGCTGCATCCAGTTGTTTGATTCTCCTAATATGATTGCTGGATGGTGGATTGTACACCTGAGGGCTGCAGCATCGGTCGCACTAGGCCGCCATCTGCATCGCATCACCACCTTGGGGGAAGTTGGTCTCGAGGATGTGCCGCTTGCCCACCTTCTTATTCGAGGAATAGGAGTTTTAATAAAAAAAGCACTGGCATCCCATTAAACTTTCAGCAAGCACGGGAGTATTGTTGAGGTTAAATATTAAAGAAGGAGAATTCTGCCCATGCTTCAACTGTGCTGGAAAAATAGAATTACATATTCATATTCTTTTTTCAATGATTTAACAGTAATTAAAAACATAACTTTGATGATATGATATGGGTGGGTTGTTTTGCAATTATTTGGGACGTTGTGAAATGTTTTTAATGGTAATGAATCATGGGATAAGGCATCAAAAATGTGTACTATAAATGACCACACATTAAGACCTGAGGACACAGGGCGGTGTATAAGACTCACAGTGTGCTTCTGTAGTTTAATACAAGTATATGTAAGTGAGTTTCACATCAAATGAAATTCATTTACCGGGATCTAAGCTCTCTAAAGGAGGCATCTAGAGTGCTGCCGGGATGACATATTTCCGTAGGAAGTTGGCATCACATTGGTTCCCTGGACAAAAAGCTAATGGGGTTTGTCCATTGGCGTTTTGCAGAGAATAAGATCTGGCAAACACACATTTCAAGGTTTTTTTTGGACAGCAAGACAATCACAAATGAAAACCACTTTCATCATTCTTGAATTAAAAGTTCAATCACCAGTACTAAAGTAATAAAGGCGTTTAGTCTTTGAGCAAAGTCCACGGTCGCATGGACTAGAGAACTTTATTCTCATTCAGCCACTTGTTAACAATAAAAGATGGATAAAAGCTTCCAAAAACAAGTGGGGTATTTGCTGTATTTTATGACGTGGAACAAAACATTAAAATCTATTATTTCGGCCACATAACTAAAGCCCATTAAACAAAAAAACACCCATTGACTTGCAGACGAGGGACCCGGAAGTGCAAAAATGCTGACTTTTTTCTTGGTTCTCCATTCCTGCGGCTATGTCTAGTCTACGTTTCTCTGTTCTCTTCTCTGTAATTGATGCTCATGCAGTTTCCTTTTTCATTCAACACTGAACATCCATCATTTCTCACCCCTTTATTTGAACCTCCACACCATCAGCTCTGCATTATGTTGTCTGTTAACAGTCTCCTTGTTTATATAGAGATATGCAAGTTTGCAACTCTCTATAACTTGCATGTACATTAAACCTGCAATAACTGATCCTTTGACCACCTGTAAGCAGGCTCATTCACATATTATCACCATATAACGTTCATTAATCAATGAATTAAGATACATTGGTGCAGTAGCAAACATTTGCTTAATTAGACACCCGGCCCGTACGGAGCAACATTCATTGGCATTCATTTGGAGTTGTTTGTGGCCACAACAAGTCATTATTTTGCCCATTAACAAGCAAGGCACTGCCCTCAAGGCGAAGTTAAATCCCAAATGAAGACTTTGAGTTTCAAGTCCTAAACAATTCATAATGCTCTCTTAACTAAGTGTATGACATTTGCGTGTCCGTCTGTAATTGCCGACCATCATGTTTTGCATTCTGCAATTTGCTGGTTGACCTCCACAGAGGGTTTGTTTGCGAAAACAATTATCCTTGGTGTAATTGTAGTTCCAACTGCAGCTTCGTGAACTCGATTTTCGTTCTTCATGGTTCTGTCCTGCAACTTGATTGGATGCCGTCAAGTTCAGACGAAGTGATTGGCGGCACAGTTTTTAAATAACTTACTTTTTAATGTTTGGTCTTTGTGGAAGGTATCAAGTTAAAGGGCTCTATTCCAAGTGATGTCACGAGTCATTGGTTTAAAAGTCCAAGTCAAGTCAGGCGTCATCGTGACTTGAGTCCAAGTCATGTGGCTCGATGAACCCAAGTCCCATATTCAGCACTGTTTCGGTCTCCATGGTGAATATGTAGCTGCTAAAGGCTCCGCTCACCAGCTTGTCACCAACTGTCTGCCGTTTGGTGTTGGACACGTGTCGTACGGTCTGTGGGTCAGAGCTGAACAGACGCTGAAAAGCTCCATGGAGCTGAACTGTGGGGTCAGGTGATGATTCTCTGTTGCTTCATCAATAGATGATGGTCCTTGAGCCACTGTTGGTATCAGCTGTTTCAATGGCCAGTTCACTTATCTAGTTTTCGTTTTTATCTATCCAGGTTTTGACATGTCTCCAAATGTTCCGCCTCTACCTCAACACAATGGTTTGTGGGTAGAATGTTGGCTCACAGCATTGGAATTAACTTCTGTTTCCAGAAACAGCATCTGGGTTAGAAATGCACCGATACCGACACTGATCCACTAATACTGACTCAGATAGCTGGATCGGCTTTTGTGGCAATGGGCCAATCTGATATTATTTTAATAAATAACAATTCGCTACATTTATATTTGTGTATTTATTTGTTGTATTTTATTTTCAAAGTCAAGAAAGCAATGGATGATCACAAAAAGAATGATCACTTCCACACATGAGACATGTAGCGGGCTTATTAAATAAACAGACACGAAGCAGTGATCTGCGTGGCTAAAACGGGGATGTGGGCAGCAACGCGTGGTGCTGCCCAATCCGACATGCTTGTTGCTCCGCTTGCAGCACCTGACATGCAAATCTGTGGTGATTATCTAATAATGAACTGAGGAAATGTGAATTATGAGGAAATGTGCATTACTGCTGTCTTGGGGAAAAAACACTTTCGGTGACTGCAGCTTACTTTTTAATGTGTTTGAGTCAGTTGGCACGGAAAAACGTATTAAAACTCAATTGTATGATTGGGAAAAAAAAACATTACAACGGAGTCAGCGAGTGCACGAAGAGGATTTTTCTTTCTTTCCCAGGTCTTGTTTTGGTCCTTCATAAGGGCTGCATCTGTGTTTGTGTGCAGAGAGAGAGAGAGTGGGGGGCAATAGAAAAGACTCCTGAGTGGCGTAGGATTATTGAAATGCACCTGGAAAGTAAACTAATTTTCTCCACGGGTCAGAGGACTGGTTATGGTAATAAAAAGAGAGATGTCATTAGATTCAGCAGTATTAGAAGAGTTCTCTGGAGGGGGAGGAGAGGGGAGGCGGAGGAGGAGGAGGAGGAGGAAGACGGCTCTGTGATATCTGGGCGTATGAAAGAAAGTCGGAGAGGAAAAAAGTCTGTGTTTTCCAATCATCTCCCCCCGCCACTATCTCTGCCACCTCTGTGTATATGTTATTCATAAGCTTGACCTACATGTGACCATGCTTGTGTGTGCATGTCCATGTGTGTGTGTGTGTGTGTGTGTGTGTGTGTGTGTGTGTCTCGCTCCATGCAATAGAAAGTGATAAGGTTCTGGTCCACTATCCAAGATTCACCAACCACTTTCACGGTCCGAACACCCAGTTTTATATATTTGTGCGTTCTCCGGATGACAGTCTCCACTGTGTTTATGTTTTCACACTTGGTCTGACTCTCTGCTGCTGCACACACCCTCTTTGCACCTGCACACTCTCTTTTTTTTTTATCCTGCACAGACCGCTCTGTGCCAGCTGCCAGAAATGTAAAAAGTAGGGAAACGACATCAAATTCAAATCTCTCCGTGTGAGAGAATATGAGCGTATCATTATTTTAAAACCTGCGTCTTAAAAACGGAGCCGTTTAACACCCAAAAATATCAAACAAATATGGCAGCAACAGCTTGCCGTTAAGATGCTGTAGGTGATCTCTATCTGCCTAAAGATAAACTCCTGTGCTGGGTATAGTCGCCTCTCTGTCCTCGTGTGATGGAAATGCAAGCGGTCTCCTAAGCAACAGCGAGCGAGTGAGTCCGGAGAAAGCTGGACTGAGCTGAACATTAGATCTTTTGGCCTCTGCCGTCCCTTTGGTGTCCTTCTGCACGAAACATCACAGCCAGGCCTGGTTAGTAAACATGAGCGTGCAGTGTGCAGTTTACTGATGTTACATTACAGGAGTTTGGGGGTCCTGAAGGGAACGGAGATTGCCATTTGGTTGCTGCCAAACGCGCAACATAGACTTCTGCAGCTTTGAAGGTGCCACTAAAGGAGCTCCGAGACCCAGATGTTCTTTGCACGTTTCCTGGTGAACAGGGATGTTGTGGCAGGATGTAAGACTGGAAGGATTTGATAACCTATGTCACCGTGAAACTGTTCTGACACTGGAGATGTTATTTATACGCTGTGAGAAGTGCGTAGTTTCAAGCCAATTTTGGCCGCAAACGGAGCAAATTTTGGGGCTGCAGCTGTAACGGTTATTTTCATCTTTGATTGATTCATATAGAAATAGCTTAGGCTATAAGATATCAGAAATGGGAGGGACACATCGTGATTTCCCAGAGAATTTAAAAAGAATGTGACATAAAACAGAGAAATACATTGAATGTCCTGTGGATGGCTCGCTGTTTAGCTTGATGAATGACTTAACACCTTCATGAATTATAAATATTCTTCTTGATTCATTTTCTGTTGATCCGCTAATTGACTAATCGCCTCAACACTAAACACATTTTTGTCAAACGGCGATACCCGAGTCTCTGCTGCGAGTCCCGGTTGTCCGGAAGGCAGAGATAGACCTGCTGCTTTTTTTTTTTTATGATGGGACATTTTAGGGTCGTCGTAAAATCCGTGGGGCCGTTTTATTGGATAAAACATTTGTGTACATCATCGGATGAGTCAGCAGTAAGAGAAAAGGTGGGATATTGCTCTGGAAATGAGATTGAATGCATTGTTAGACTTACAGTATCGGTGGCATATTATGATAGATACCGGCGCAAAACACCCAGGGGCTCAGTGCAACCGCACAGAAAAGGCATTTTTCATTTAATTGGAACAAATGGGGGTCATTGCAGTTCGGTACGGTTCTACGACATAACACCATCACATCCTAATCGCAGGGGGAAAAAAGAACCTCGTCCCTCCGTGTGTGTGTTTTTGTATCTGTTATACTACTGATGTTCCAGTCCCTGGTTAAGATGCAGACGCCTTCCTCTTAACTGCCCCCTTCCCCTCTCGTCCCTCTTCCCCTCAGGACGTCCAGACGTGGTGGAGCCCGTCCCAGACGATCCCACGTACAACGTGAGCAGCGAGCTCACCCTGGAGGTGAGCCGCAGTGACGACAAAGCCCTCATCACCTGCGCTGTGGACCATCCCACTCTGACCCCGGGGGACAAGAGGAGCGAGCACGCTCTGCGGGTGTTGTGTGAGTCAACTGGGGAATGGGGGAGGAGAGGAGATGCGGAGGATGCTGAGGGGCGGGAGGGAGAGTAGAGGATGGGCAAAGTAAAACCTCAGAGTCCTTTTTGTGTTATTATTTCTATTCTCTTTTATTTGGCAGAGGAGTCATATTTTCCTCCTTTGCAGTTTGATCTCTGCTCCAATCATTTCCTATTAGCAGCCCGTAATAATGACCACACAGGAATTTAACCTTCCTCTGCTGGTGCACTTGCCCCGAGCTGAGTCGCTGTGGATAAGAAGAGCAGGTTATCCTCTGAAATTAAACTAGAAACGGAGCACCGTCCGACTCTGTGTCGGTGCTGCCACCCTGTGGGCGAGACGCCGGTCCTGCACGGCTGAGGGAAAGCGACGGTGTCGTTGTGTAAGGGGTTATGTCATTGTGGGAGGCAGAGAGACGGGGACGCCTACAGGATGCAGATGGGAGCAGATTTCAGACGGGGATGAATGAGACTGTCTGAGCGCTCATGAGTTTTGTGTTATGTAACTAGAGAGTGTGTGTGTGTGTGTGTGTGTGTGTGTGTGTGTGTGTGTGTGTGCGCGTGTGTGCTTGCCTTCCACTCACAGATTCCCCCGATGTGGACATCCTGCCTGAGAGCAATCTTCCTAGAGAGGGGGAGAAGTTTCATCTTCATTGTTTGGGCAACGGCAACCCTGAGTAAGACACACACACACACACGCACACACACACACACACACACACACACACACACACATGTAATTCTCAGATGAGCTTCAGTAAAGTGTTTACTGTTTGTTTACTGCAGATAGACCGACAAATGGTCTGGTCCGGTTAGGCAACTAATTAAGTAAGTAAGGACGTTCTTGGTTGTGGTTAGGGAAGGATAGAGGTCGTGGTTAGAAGAAACCACCATTGGTTGTTGGTGGGCACCACCACTGTTTGGTATCACGGTCAGGTACACGTTTTAAGGTTGCCAGTTCCTCCGTTGCTTATTTGCAGGACCACACAAGGTCGCCTTCTTTCAGAATTTCAACATATGACTGATGCTGCCGTTTTTTCTGCTGAGGACAGTTTCCGGCGGACGGTTAATTCAGGGTTTATGTGCTATCTTATTTATAGAGCTCGTAGCCTTTTTATTGTCTCCTCTCGGCCACTACTAATTTGCTTTCTCCCCACCGTCTCTTGAATCGTGCGCGAGTTCTTAATATTATTCTTACGTCTAGTAAATGACCCAATATACCGTCACCTACATCGAGCCGGTGCTCCCTCTATCAAAGGAGCTCGCCCTCGCTAATGTAACGACTCGTCGGAACAGAGCAGGCTACTTGCCACAGAGGAGAATATAACAATAAATGGCAGACGCATGTAAAAACACCCACTTTACTGAAAGCCTGAATGTGCCTGAAGGTGTGAAAGTACACACCAAGAAGTCACCTGTTCAAACATGACACACGGGTGCAGTTAGCGTGAACGCTGTGCTTGTATGAGCTCAGGCGTGTTCTCGGATACAGGGTGCACACAATGAGCCTGATGCTCACAGTCGCATACACAGAAACAACCCTCCTCTTAAATCCTGCCTACACGAGTACACTCTTTCCCCTGGCCTTTCTGCATTATAGATGAACCTTCAGCCAACCAGCTCTATCGATCCACGCTCCCCCCCTCCCCCTTGTCCTCTCCTGCCTCCCTCCATCCCTCCATCATCATCAGTTATCTCTCCACCGCCGTGTCACTCACGGCTCATTCGCTCCTCTCTGTCTTGTCGTGATGCCTCCTTGCCCTCCTCCTCCTCCTCCTCCTCTCCCCGTCCTTTCCTATAACTCTCCTCTATCTCTTCTCGCACCTTTTCCCTCGAAACTCCCCATCCCTCCTCCTCCTCCAACTCTGCTCTCCTGTCACCTCCCCTCGCCTCCTCTCTCCCCCCGTCAGCTCATCGCAGGAGCAGGGAGGAATAAGACCAGTCGGCTAGTTTGATTGGCAGGTGAAACAGCTCGGGGGCCGGGCAGGAGGAGGCCACTGTCATCGTATGAACGTGCTATAACGGGCAGCGAGGGGGAGTCGATAATTATCGACTGGAGAAAAAGCAAGATGTGAACGGTGTGCCGCGGGTCGGGAGTTCAATTCCCACGGGGGACCACCTATGCTGGAAACGTACTTATTTGTGGTACAATTATACACTCTGAATGAGCCGCCATTGAATTATATGTTCTAAATGAGACGCAGTCATGTTCTATGGTAATTAATGGGGTCGTGTTGTTCCAAACGACCCCGGCGGTGCACAGGGTTCGACTCCCGCGGGGATCGCCATACACAGAGAGGCCTCAGATAAAAGTGCACACTGAGAGGCAGAAGCTTTATGTAGAGAAACTGTGAGATCGCTGCAAAAAAAAAATGACAAGGGAGAGAAAACAAACCGACGGGAGAGGGAGGCGGAGTAAGGCGTGGGCGGAGAGGAGACAGAAAGATTTGGTGACAAGCAGCGAATGACTAAGACAGAGAGACAAACAAGAGGAAGCCTGTGTGTGTGTGTGTGTGTGTGTGTGTGTGTGTGTGTGTGTGTGTGTGTCTGTGTGTGTGTGTGTGTGTGTGTGTGTGTGTGTGTGTGTGTGTGTGTGTGTGTGTGTGTGTGTGTGTGCGTGATCGAGAGGGTGAGAGAAAGCGGAGCGTGCTCAGCTGTGTGCACCGCCGCTCGTGGATGAGCTAGTGTCCAATCAAATCAGATCCAGGTTGCCCCCGCAGCTGTCAGTCAAAACCCAGTCGCCGTGACGACACCTTTCCTCCGACCCACCCAGCCATCGGATCCATCGCCTCCCCCTCAGGCTGCCCTCCCCAATCAAACCCAATGAACGTCACACTCTGCTCCACGATGCACGCCTTTTCCCTCTCACCGTGGTCACATCCTGTCAGGTTCAAAAGAATAACTTACCGTATCAAATGCTGTGTTTCCCGTGACGCCCGGCAGCGAGAGCTTTCTAATAGAAGAGAAAGGTATTCGTGCTCTACATTTATATACACAGTATATATCCCGTTTATTCAATCGGAAAGAGCTTGCATCACATTTCATAAATTGAGTCATTTAACCGGGACATTCATGTTCCCATTTCCAGTGAAAACGCCTCGCATCACTGTGATCTATGGCGTGTGAGCTTCCTTATGTGTGCAAGGTCATGGCCGTGGCTGGAAGAGAGCAGGTGACGTGTAACAGGATTACAGTCGTGTGTAACCTGGTAAAGGACACGACTATCCCAGACTTCTGTTATTGTCAACAAATGCTATGGAAGAGTTGTTTGCTCACAAGCAGGAATGTCACCATGTCGGATTTTCACTACACGAAAGAATCGACAAAAACGATATTATCATGATATCAATGGAACATTTGTTGTGAGGTTTATCTCTCTTATTGGCAAATAAATAACACTCAAAACACCAGTGAAGAGTATATCTGTGTATGAAATGATGTAAAAGGCACTGAATTATCTACATGATGTTATCACATGTGACTTAAGAGCTGCAACGGTTGATTGATGAGTTGCTGTCCCTCACTCCAGCTTCTTAAATGTGAATATTTTCTTGACAGTAAACTGAATATTTTTGAGCTGTGAACGAAACAAGGGGATGTGATCTTGGGCTTTCCGAAACACATCAGTATTTTCTGCTATTTTACAGAAAAAAACGACTAATCCAATGATCCAGACGCAAATAATCACCCCTGATATCAATATCAATTTAAATATCGTGCTTTATAACAAGTTCCCAAGTCTGATGAATGTGATTCAGTTTATCCCGCTCCAGTGTCCTACATCTGTTCAGAACTCATCAGTTAGCCGCATCATTGCACTCGGCTCCTTCTGATGGTTTGTTCAGAGTCAAATCTACATACGCTGTCACCAGAGCAACTAAATGTGTATTAATCTGCTCAAAATAGTCCCCAGCAAATGCACCATTTACTCCTCAGCTGTTTAAAAAAAAAAAACAATTTAGCCTTTTTTTTGTGAATTCATCTTTATTAACACATGAACACAGTAACGGATGTATTCAGTTACATTCAGGCACCACAATATGTTGCAAATATCACATTTTATCACGTTATAAAGTTTTAATGGCGAGCGAGTTGGCAAACAGGGCTTGTTATTTATTTAGTCATCCAGCAGCCACAGAGCAACATTAGCATTACATTTGGAGTCATAGCTTCCCTTTGGTCTCCGCTAACTCCAGTATGAAATAAAGACGCTTTTAGTGGCTAAATGCTGCTGTTTGTTCACCAGCGAGCAGCAGACTTTTAACCAAAACAGTGAGCCGAGAAAAGATGGAAATCCCAACCGAGGTGAACTTCAGATGATTTAATTAATTGTTGTTATCATAACAATAATAATAAACGGTGATTAGAGCAGCTTAAAATATTCATCTTCTCTAGGTACCAGTGGATTTGAGATTTGAGTGCCACAGACTGGGCAGGAACGGGAGGTGGACTAATAGATTGTTTACTCCTCAGGGATATAAAAACATCATACTTATCCTTTAATGACCCGTAACTATAATAAAACAAATACTGATCAGACAGCGGATACTGTTGGTAGAAATAAGTGTTGGCTTACAAAGAATTTATACAGTAACATAATTTAGGCAGAACACCCAATGGCATATTCTTTACCGTGATAATGAGTACAGCTGGGAGAGGGAGGAATATGCAACACCAAAGTACCCATAATTGCAAATACAGAATGTCTTGGAGCGTATCATGACTTTTGTGCAGTGTTTATTAATGCATGCGTGCTAATTGAGAAGTTTCCACCTAAGCAAAGCTCACGCCCAAAAAATAAAACACCGATTTTAGGCGCGTGCATGAGCGTGGTCCGGCCAATCAGCGCCCTGCACTTAAACGAACCGCTGTGTAACAGCGATTGACTTTTGAGCATTATGTGGAATAACACTACACCAGTTACAGCCTGTAAATGTGAAGTTAATTGTTCAGTTAATTGCATATTATCTAGCATTTGGAGGCGGCGCAATGCAACAGCTGATTCCGCTTTTATTGGAAGTAACCAGACGATGGAGCCACACGGCCGGGACACGCTTGTTTGAAATATTCCACGGTTGAATGTTAATTTGCCTCAGGACGGTTGAATGAAGACGGAGCTCTCTCTTTTTCTTTTTTTTAAAGAATTGTTATTATATTCCTAAAAATGACGCATATTCACATCTTTGAGCTTCTTAGCAAGTCCACAGTGTAGCAAGTGTTTGCTCAGCAGCAGGTGTCAAGGGAGCAGACGCTGTTTCTCATTAGCTTTCAGTCAGAACTTCGCCCGGCAGCAACGACAGAATTATTATAGGTTCAGCCCCTTTTTTTTTAGAAACATCCAATAGAATTCAAGAGTTTGGTCGAAGAGATGTATTGTTCTCGCCTTTTTACGACCACAAACAGCCGCCCGGCCTCCATCCCGAGTGAAGGGATTGCACCTTTAGGTGTCGCTGAGGGTTTGTTCACATTTCCAAGAGCTATTAATCAGTCCAGCCCGTTCAGGTCTGTCCCCGTTTCAGTCTCCCCGTCAATGTAATTACTGTACAGCGCTTAAGGACTCTAACATTTACATAATTGATTCTTTTATCAAGACACATCTCTCTCTCTCTCTCTCTCTCTCTCTCTCTCTCTCTCTCTCTCTCTCTCTCTCTCTCTCTCTCTCTCTCTCTCTCTGTGTGTCTCTCTCTCTCTCTCTCTCTCTCTCTCTCTCTCTCTCATACACAGTCTGTTCTTTTTTAACCCAGGCTGATGTGAAATGCTGATCTTTGTTCTGCCGTCTTCTTCTCCCTCCAT
Organism: Eutrigla gurnardus; assembly: GCF_963514095.1. NCBI lineage: Eukaryota > Metazoa > Chordata > Actinopteri > Perciformes > Triglidae > Eutrigla > Eutrigla gurnardus. The sequence goes on from NC_139918.1 coordinate 15,123,483, forward strand.
CTCTTTTCTCTCTCGTTACTCCTCCCGACTCCGTCCTCCTCTCCATCATTTTCTTTATCATTCCCCTTTTTACACTTTTACCGTCCATGCCTGCTTTTATCTCTTCTTGTTCCCTCTTCGTCCCTCCTAGCTCCCCCTCTCTCCATCCCTACTTCACCCTTGATCATTTCATCTTTTTCTCTCTGTCACACCTCCCTCCCCTCCTCTCATGGCCTGACCCCATCTTTTTGATTTTTTACTTTCAGTGACTCTACCTTTTCTCTAAGCATGCAGAGCATGTACGGTTCAACTCAGGACTCTCATTCTTGGCGTCTCCCCTCTGTCTCCACAGGCCCACCTCCTACATGTGGGAGAAGAAGGATGGAGAGCTCCCCCCGCTGGCCAGAGCCGACGGTGCTTTCTTGCACTTCGAGATGCTCAACAAATCAGATAATGGCGTCTACCTCTGCGATGCTGACAACGGCATAGGAAAAAGCCAGGGGGAGTACACTCTCCTGGTGCAAGGTAAGCGTGAACGAGGGGCAGGAGGGCAATGTGTGGCGGGGATGACGTAAAGAAAGAGTTGGGATGTCGTCTTCTTTTACTTTTTCTGCATCACGTTTCTTTATTTCTGTCATTTCTTGTGGCCTTTGCTTGTACTTCTTCCATCTTTTTTCTCTTTCTGATTTTCTTTCGTTTCTTTCCTCCTGTTTTTGTTTTTGTTTTATTCTCATCCAAACCGCGCCGCCACATACCAACGTCACCGCTTGCCATCCAACCGCTTTTGCTCGTTTCTTGCGCTTCTTTCCCCTGTTCACTTCGCTCGATCCATGGCCATTATTTGCGCTTTGCTTGCTCGTAACTCCTTCACCTCCTGCGCCTCATCTTCCTCATCTTCCTCCTCCTCCTCCTCTTCCTCCTCCACCCAAGATCCCACCGACCCAGACGCCCCAGACGCCCCAGACGCCACCTTGTCCTTCCTTGACTCTTCAACCTCTCCATCTTCCTCCACCTCCTCCCTCCCATCCTCTCCTTCTGACGACTTCTCTAGCACCAGCTCTGATCCCACCTCCTCCTCCTCCCCTCCTGACCTCACCTCCTCCTCCTCCTCTCCTGACCTCGCCTCCTCCTCTCCTGACCTCACCTCCTCCTCCTCCTCTCCTGACCCCGCCTCCTCCTCCTCCCCTCCTGACCTCACCTCCTCCTCCTCTCCTGACCTCGCGTCCTCCTCCTCTCCTGACCTCACCTCCACCTCCTCCTCCCCTCCTGACCTCGCCTCCACCTCCTCCCCAGACCCCTCCCCTTCCCCCTCCCCCGCCACGGCTGACGCGTCGACCGCCATCTCCGAATCCTCCACCACCACCCTCTCCAACGCCCTCTTCCCCGACCTGCCACTCTCTCCCTCCTCCTCCCCTCCTCCCCCCTCGTCCGCAAGCATCGCTCCCTCCACCGCCGACCCTTCCCACTCCTCCCCCACCTCCCTTACTCCCTCAGTTTCCGTCCGGCTGAATGGAGTTTACACTTTCACAGGTAAAACCATCTGAGTTACACACTTTGCACTCACACTTGCAAACAAAGGAGATGCGGGAAGCTTAGTAATGGAGTGGAAAAACAAACACCATTCAAGCTACTACTGCTATTTTCACCCTCTCTCTCTCTCTCTCTCTCAACACACAATCTGTGCTTGAATTGTGGAGTAGTCAAGGATACTGAGAGTTTGTCTTACATTCACAGACATGCAAACACAAACTCACAGCTGACATCAGGAGATGAATTGAGGAAAGACAAATGGCATTCATGTAGCCGTTTCACAGCTGTTTCATGTTTTTTTTTTCTTGTTTTCCTCTTCCCTCCTGTTGATAAACTCAAACCCCACCCCGAACTCCGAACACACACTCCTCCACTCATCTAATCATCCATCCATCCATCCATCCATCCATCCATCTATCCATCTAAACATCCAACAATCCATCTGCTCATCCACTTGAGAAGATGCTGCAGACAACATTGCAGGTATAACTTTTCCACCAGTCATCTGTCGTTCTGACTTTCTGTTCTTCTAACTTTTCGTCCACCTGCCTGTCTGTCAGTCTGTAGGTCTGTAGGTCTGGCTGTCTGAAGCTGTCTGTTTTTGCCTGTCTGTCACTGTGGAGAAAAAAAAATACAAAAAAACGTCTGGGGACATTTTGAACTTCAAAGCGTTGGGATAAATATTTCATCCTCCTACCCACGTCGTGCTGTGTGGTTGGCCATACATGCACACACACACACACACACACACACACACACACACACACACACACACACACACACACACACACACACACACACACACGTGTGAAACAGATGTTCACACCAAGCACTTTATCTATAATGACACACACACATACACACACATACGAGCATGACCTCTTTAAGTGGTACAAGTCATTCACACAATGTTCCACTTCCTCTGTGTGTGTGTGTGTGTGTGTGTGTGTGTGTGTGTGTGTGTGTGTGTGTGTGTGTGTGTGTGTGTGTGTGTGTGTGTGTGTGTGTGTGTGTGTGTGTGTGTGTGTTTCTGTATACGTGTGTGTTGGGGGGGAGGGGGGGGCTCAGGCTTCGAGGTGTTCTTGGGTCTTGTCTGCTTTCCTTTGATGCTGACAGCAGGATTTATGGGCTCATTCTCAGTCTCGCCTCGTCAGCATGCCCCTCTCACCTCCACGCCGGCCAGCCAGAGTGTGTGTGTGTGTGTATGTGTGTGTGTCTTTCTGACTGGTGCTCCCTCAGTCTCCCCCCCACACCCCCCTCTTCTCTCTGTTCTCTGTCTGCCGCTGGTTGTTGTCATGGCCCTTCACTACTGTAACCGGCTGAAATGTTACTTTTTTCCTTACACAATTGGCCACTCACCCCATTATTTAGTGTCCTGGCTGGTTGTTATGTGGTCCTTCCGTCCTCCGTTTTTAAATTTGATCTTCATTTGTGGTCGTCAGTGGCTGTAGCTGTGCCTCTATGTCCCGTTGCTGTTCTCTGATTCGATGTCTCTTCCTCTGATTGGTGCAAGTCAGTCTCTCCCCTTTTCCTTCTTTTTTAAAATAAATATGTTTTTATGCTTTTTGGTATGAGAAGGGCTGCTGTCGAGTCGTGCCTATCTGAGCGACCTTCAAAATGACACCCAGAGTCTGATCCAGTCTGAAAAGTCAGGCGAAATAAATGATCAAATTATTTCTGTGTTGATTGCTTTCTCCTCTGAGGGGCGAGTAGCTGAAGTGGCTGAAAGCGAGGCAAACTGGGGGGCCGGATCAAATCTATGCTGTTGGGTGAAAAACTTGCATCTAAAGAAAAAGCCAACTTTTAAGAGATGAGGAGGTTTTCATCATGACCAACGTCTACTTTTCTACCCGTATAAAAGTATACATGTCTAGTTACTTCTTTAAGTAGATAATTAGTGATAGACTTGCTTATCTAAATATTATATTATATATAACACTAACTAATTATGTTACCTTCAGGACATCAAATTCAACTAAAATTGACCTTTTCCTCATTTTGATCATAATTTACATATATTTAGGTGTTAAATACATAATATAAGTGCATTGTGTCATAAACTCTGACTGTATAAGAACCAAAAACTCCCTCTATGTTGATGATTAGTGAGTTCAAGTGCAGGTCTGTGCTATTCTGGTACCCAAACTATGTAATTAAGTATATTTAAACGCATAATAAGTGCATTCCCCTTCTTTCGTTTTTTAATTAAGTACATCAGAGCTTCCACACTTACTTTAAACACAACGTTAAGCAAACCAATTTGGAAAAAAAAAAAAAAAAAACAAGTAGCCTAAGGTACATTAAATGCACTTTCACAAAACATACAGTGGGATCCACTGTGACTGGATTAAACCAGGAGATAACTTTAAGTTTATATTTAATCATACGATCACAAATGAAACCACACAATCTGGGGGCTCTTGGGGCACTGGAGCAGTTGTCCTGATTCCCCGGTTGGTAATCCAGCTTTGCATTCCTCAAGAGTGAGCGCTCCCAGAGCTTCTTAATCCCTAGGAGAGCATAAAAGAAAGAGGCCGCTAATGCTGAAGGAGCAAAGATTTCACCCGACATCAGCAGCGTGGGCTCCGACAAGGTCCCTCAGTTACAAGTGAATGGGACTCGGTGGCTAAACTGCACAATCCCGTTTGCATGTTAGTCAGGAACGATTAGTAATGGAGGCTGACTCAGTGGCCCCTTTCCTTACGCCTGGCTTTTTCTTTCTCACATCCTTGTCTTTGTCTTCTGAACGTTTGCTGCTGTGCCTGGGTTTCATATATTGACAAGTTTTCTCTGCTCCCCTATTCTTCTCTTTCTGCCTTCTCTATGTCACTGTCCCCATTATTCTCTCTCTCGCGCGCTTTCTCTGCCTTTCATCATCCGTCTCCTGTTCCCACCAATATTAATACTTCACTCCCTCTCCGCTCTCTGTCTCTCCCTTCTTTCTCACCTCATGTTCTATCGCTCTCTGTCTCTTTCTCCCTCATCCGTTCTCTCCTTCTTTCTCTCATTATGCTTCTTGACTCATCTCTACCACATGACCTCCTGCTCCTTTCTCACCTCCTCTCCTCCCCCCCCCCCCCCCCCACGTCGCGCCGCCTCCCCCCCACTCCTTCAGACCCCACAGCCATGCCGACGTCTTCGGGGGTGGACCACGCCGTGATCGGAGGGGTGGTGGCTGTAATCGTCTTCATCCTGCTCTGCCTTCTCATCGTCCTCGGCAGATACCTCATCAGACACAAAGGTCACCTGCTCACACACGCCCACGCGTGCACACACGCTCATGCATGCATGCATGAGCGTACAGCGAGACACACTCGCATAAATATGGATACGCGCGTACCAAGACGGGATCTCACATGTACGCACATGCATATGCATGCAAATGCACAGGAATGCAAAAAGCACTCATATGCATAAGTCTCACTTGTTTTACTCTCAAAGCAGAAAATGAATGAATGACAATAAGTGAATGTTTATTCATGGCCTCTCAATGCAACTGCTTGTGAGATTAGATTCCCTGACGTCAGTGATATTTCAGCAGGATATTCTCTATAGTCGAATATGAGGATTAAAGTGATGCGGTAGAAACATAATTGCTTCCTGGCCGCGGTGTTGGTTCGTTACCCTGTTGCTCTGAGTGGGAGACAACAAAACACTCTTTCTTTTCTCTTCCTTTTTACTCTTATTCAGTGGTGAAAAGCAGATTCATAAACAACCCACAACAAAGCAAATTCAAATGTCTCGGTGCCGGCAGGAGACAGGTGATATTTTAGGCACTAAACACGTTTCAGTACCCAGGTGTCGCAGATGATAAACACTTATCCTCCGCCGCCACCACAGCGCGCCAGATTCTCCAGCTGGTCCAGAAAATGTAACACTTGGTGGCCTGTGTTCACAGATCCCAGGTCTGTGTGTCGAGCTAGTCAGTCATGTGCAGAGAAGGATGGGATGGGGAGGTGGGATAATGTGAAGCCCCTCACTGTCTCGTCAGCAGAGGAGCGAGCAATTACACAGACTGTAGTACATGAAGATGGGTCATTTGTGAAATAAATGCAGATCATTCTCACCAATTAAGCACAAAAACAATTAATACAAGAAACAACTGATAATATGTACTTATAGGATAATGTCCAGAAATCTATCCCTCCTACAGGTATATTAGTCTTACGTCTTATCCATCATGACCAATGAAAACCTCCCCAAAGACAAATAGTGTAATGTACCCACATAAACACCTTTTTAATATCTGTGTCACAACAGAATGAAAACTTCTATCTATTGAAATTTAAATGGTCATTTAAATGTCATATTGGAACATCTTAACTGCCTCTGGCCTTTTGTCTATTTACGTTCTGATGTTTGGCTTTTACTGCCTCCGAGATCTTATTTATCCTCCCCTTGTCTCTCTCTCTCTCTCTCTCTGACCACCCGTGTCTTGTGGACTCTCTCCCTCCACAGGAACGTACCTGACCCACGAGGCCAAGGGCTCGGACGACGCCCCCGACGCAGACACCGCCATCATCAACGCAGAGGGAGGCCACTCCGGAGCAGAGGACAAGAAGGAGTACTTCATCTAGGACGGGAGGACGGGAGTGGCGGAGGGGGGAGGAGGAGAAGCTGGAGGACGTGGATTATGGGAGAGGGGAGGAGCGAAGGGGGGAAAATAACAAACCTCCATTTGTTTTCACAACGCTTCAGTTCTTCACCTGGTTGGAGGGGTGATGGGAGGGGGGTGGGGGGGAGGAACTGTGGGGAGCATATAGCAATGATGAGTTGAGCTTCATCTGGTACCGCCCTCTTCGCACTGATACAGAGAAGTGAGATTTTGCACTGACATACGGACGAACTGAAGTCACACACTCAAACACGAACATACACACACACAGGTCGGTTTTTCTGGGGGCGAAACTCTCCTCACGCCGACTCGATGCTCATAGATGCTCAGATTAACAAGCACGAGCATCCCGCTCTACTAACTCGTCTGAATTCTTTCTCTGAATGACACGTTAACACACGTTTCCACACGCAGCGTATTCCTACTTCTAACTGTCAAACGCCTCGAAAACAAAAAACGCAAAATTGTAACTCACATTCCGGCATCCCCGAGCTGATGCTTCACTCGCCAGTCTCCTCAACATTTAAACCCAAGCGGCTCTGTCTTCTTCTAACATTTTTCTGTGCTCATTCCTTCCATCTAACAAGGCAGTATCCCTCTGTAAACATTTCTAGTCAATCCTCGGCAAATTATTAACTGACAAACGTAATCTCCCTCCCTCACAGTTTAATCTCTCCATGCCATCACACCAGAACAAACTGTCTAATTTCCTGGCTCCGCGCAAAACATGCAGCACTCATGCAAAAAACAGCATTCCCGCCTTGCGTTACCATGCCGAGGGGGCTCCAGTATACATATATAAATATATATATAGAGAGAATTATATAGCATTCTTTTTACTTGACAGAAAAATGTTTGGTGTGCTGTAAATACACTCTTTCTCTCTCTACTCTCCTTCTTCTATCCCTCTTTCTCTCTCTCTTTCTCTCTCTCTACATCTCTCTGTATCACATACGGTCGGTTACTGCATTACAGTAACGTATATAATCTGAAAAAAAAAAGCCTGCCTGTTTTTATTAAATCCGTGGAAATGCAGAGTCAAAACTATCAATATCTGGGGTAAAAATAATATAAAAATAACACTGTATGATGTTGCGATGAAAACTAACCTTAACTGCAAATATTTGTATGAGGAATGTTTTCCTTCAGTTTATTTCTTTTTTTCCTTTATTGTTTTTTTGGGGAACTTATGAGAGGTTTGCTCTCGGTGTCTCGGTGTGTTACTGTCAGTGTTAACGGTTTACAGTGTGCGTTAGTTTTTTTGTCAGTCCAGGAGTCCATACATCCAATTTTTACTTGTTTTTTTTCACATTCTGAGGATTTGATGCTATTTCTTTACGTTATTTTTCTGTGCGCCACAGTCAGTGTCGCCTTTTTCTCCCCGCTCTGTCGTCCCTCTGCTCCCAAACACTAAACTGTAGCAAAACCTCGGTCGAACGCGGCTTCGAAAAAAAGGTGTCAAAGTGTTTGGTGGAGGTTTTTTTCCCGGAGTATCATTGCCTCGCCTCGCGTGGTCCTCCCTCCGTTTGGCCCCCTGCTGAACCTGCAGCCCGACTCCGCCATCTTTCTCCCTGCGGCAGGCTGCTTGTCTTGGCGAGACCACCTTGCGCTAAAACCACTGAGTAGTGACATCATGACTTCCTCAGAAGGAGCTGACACGGCCGCCGCTTCTGGGAGGTGAAAAATAATGGCTTGCTTTCAACGATGGGGCCAAACAAAAACTGTCTACATGCATTATGAGAAACTTCCTGGCAAAAAAAACCTTCTTCTGTTATTGTTTCTTTCTTTGTGTGTGTGTTGCAATCAGGAATCATTCCCCAGCTTAGCAAAAGGTTTCCCATAAATGAACGGTGTTTTATTAAGGTTGGGAGTCGGCCTTGACGCTGGCAAGCTCCACTTGGCCGGGTCGTGGAAATTGATTGCAATCTAACTAAGAGGCTCTGGGCTCCAGACTGTTCCCATGCCAAGGTTTGGCTTGGTGGGCAGGCTGCCTGAGCTGGACCGGCCCTGCACTAACGCTGAAGAAAGTCATTCAGGAACGTCCTCTTATTTTTCTCCCGACGCTCCGCTCGTCCATTTCTTTTCATTCTTTAATCAATCATCTCGTCTGCGTCCTAATCCACCTTCACCCGGTCTCTCCTCCTCTCATCGCCCCCCTCCATCTCCGATCGATGTCCGATTCTCCTTGCTGGTCTCCCTCTCATTCGGGAGTCCTTACACATACGGTAGATGTAGCGTCTCTCGGTTTAGCTGGCGTGCGCCGATGGTCCTCTGCGGCACGTTTCTTTGGGCAGTGTTACGGAGAGGAATCCATTTGCTGTTGTCGGGCTACCTGTAGACGCTCATGTCTGTGATAGTTTTTTGTACACCCTTCTTGGGAACATTCAGGGATTGTGCTTTTCGTACTTTTCCCCCCGCGCATTGTCGCTAACCGCGACCTAGCTAGCTGCTTTGAAAGCAAGTGGCCTAGCTAGAGTGTCTATAAGCTAGCTAAACTACAAAGGGTAACGCGACCCGAAGCCGGGTCAGCTGCTGTGTTTTATTTTCTCCCTAGAGCTCTCGGTCGTGATTTGGGGTAACGCTGTCCTAAACCTGGATTTAAACCGTGTTCTATTCTCATCGGACCACTTTGACCAACAAACCGAAGAGAATTATTTCGATCCAGAACACCGTCTACGCCCAGGTTTCGGCTCTGCAGCACCCTTCGGCTCTTCACAGTATTCGTGTCTGCAGACCAGAGGATAGGGGCTTCGTCTCTCAGAGCTCTTTGTCCACTTTGAAGAGTATCTAAACCCGGTTCGAATCCCGCTCTGTAAATGGAGAAAAAGAGTACCTGCCTCATACTCAACAAAGTGTAGTGTCTTCTAAAAACTAATGGACCTGTATTTGCCTGTAACTTATCGTCCTGTCCGTCGTCTTAGTTAATGTGCTAGCATGTAGCTTGCATGAGAAAAGGTTTGGAAATGTAGATAGTGTCGGAGACGAGAAGTGCCGACAAGTGTCTCTCCTGGGACAAGAGCGACAGTCGGCCAAGACTGACCTTCCCTGCTGTTCTCTGATCTGCAAACATAAACCGTGTCCCAGATAGAAACCCGTCTGTACTTCTCAACACAGCAGGCGTCTGGCCGATACTGGGAACGCCGGGGAAGTAGGCCTCGTTCTGCTGCTGCGTTAAACAGATGTGAGGGCATTTCAATCGGGACGTCTGCTTCATATTTCATGGCATCGGTGCAGTAATGAGTCGCTGTCACCAGATGCCAGCAAACAGCAGCTTTACTTTACCTTCCTCGGTCAGACGGAGCTGTCCCGCCCCCACCTCTCGATTCTCCTCACCGACTCCCCTTCAGGCAGCCGCACACTAGCTGCCCGTCATCTCTTTGTTTTTGTAGTGTAAGCAAATAGATTTTTTAAATTATGTTTCTGTAAAAGGTGTGCATACTCTTAAGTTGATAATCATTTTCTTTTTTTTAAATTAGATTTTCTAAATCTTGGAGGTTAGAAATTGAATAGAATTTTTTTTTTTCGCATTTTATTGTTTCAACAACCATTTTTTCCCTTAGAATTTCATGTAGTTTTGCCTTTTCTGGATACAATTACCATACCCACTCAGTCACACTGGGTACATACGCATTCACACACACATGAGGTGTGTATTTTGACCCAAACAGACTCCGGAGACACTCTTACATGTGTTGCATTCAAGAGAAATGTTTTTATTTCGATGACTAAAAGAGCTTCTTTGTTTTCAAACGTATTATTTCGGATGACAAGTCTTCCTTTTGAATAAATATCCATATCACAGGAGATTAGTGCTGTCATGTATGTTAATTTGTACTATGGCTGATGATGTCATCAAGATGAGACCCAACCGCATGCTGTGGTGGGTTTGTGTCTGTTGGATGTTCATACAGTATTTGTTTTATTCGTTTGTTTGTTTGTTTTTTTTGTTAAAAATACCGGTTCAGTTGTTGAGTTCAATAAACATGCATTTGGGTTAATTTTACCCGTCTTGTTCTTCCTGTTCAGAAACTTTGAAAATACTAAACAGATCATCCAGAAGACGACTGGTTCTCTGCCAGGATTGGTCCTTGTCTTTTTGCCCTTTAGGAAAATGTCCAACAACCTCTGAATTTCTTCAAACAACCAGAAAAGGTCACTTTAAATATGTACATCAATATCTCCCATATTTGTACACATTAAAAATCTAGTAGGCCTACTGCTTTTTTAGTATTGTAGAAACATGGTGATTTTAAATTGATTGTGGAGTTATTTTCAAAGGGTAAGTACCTTTCTTTTCATTCAGTGTGTACAAAAGACACTATCTTTTCAATAAATAAGGGATTAAAATAGCTCACAAATCACGGAGTTCCTCTAAACTCCACTTACTTCCTAACAGCTTATAAAAATCCTTACACAGTTAAAGAAAATGGCCAACAGAGGGCAGTACAGTGTAATAATTTAAAGTCCCTTGTTCGAAACAAAAAGGTTGGTTGGTTATAAAATAAGGCAAATCACTGACTAAGAGTCTCTCTTTATTAAATTGAGTTATGTTTCCTATAGTCATCTTTATCTCATTATTTCTGAAATAGATGATTTATTAATGTTTTATTTCTCTCAGATAAAAATTAATGTATATACATCTGCTTCAGAGTCTCTCTGTCTTTATTCTTTCTCTCTTTTTTATCCTCTTATCTTTGCTCTTCCTCCATCCCTTCAGGATTTACTGTGCTTTGGGGAATATTGTTACACTATGTTGAAACTCTGGAGGTTAATAATCAGACCAACGTTGTACGCATGCTACGTGCACAGCCATAACCATAACTCTGGCCAGCTGTTTGAGGATAAAGGACTCGGTTTAACTTGCCTTATAATCGTGACTTATTCCACATAAAATACTTCAGTTTTCACCAAACTAATATGATTTAATAAGCTGAACAAAATGTAGCTGCAAACAGAGTGCTCATGTATGTCCTGCAACATATACTTGCAGGCTAGCTGTAAGAGTCTAACCGCTTGTACAGCTGCTGATCTTGATGATGATGAACATTTATAGAAAATTATTGATCTGACCTCCAGCTTCCCGAAAAAGAAGTCACTTTAACCACCATTGGATGCTGGAGTGTGAGTTCCTATGAAATAATGGTGGAATTAACAGTATTATAGTAATATTTAACTAAAGATCACACAATATGATGAGGTCACTACGGTTATTAATTAGATCATACAGCATGACACATCTTCTATGTTACAGGACCGACTGCAATGGAAATGTTAGACAAGGTCAATGTGACTGCAGATATTCTGGTCGTCCCGACAGTAATACGCTGAACTGAATATCAATTTAACCACATAGAGCAGATCAAGCACCATGTTTCACTGTGGTCAATCACAGGCAACGATTCTCTTTAAACTGAGGTAAGATTTTTAATAATGAGAATAAAGGTACACTTATCCAAAAGGGTCCAAAACACTAAACCTTCTAAATGTTGTATTAGTATGATTAAAAACCAAATGATTTAGGCCCGATGTCACCTCATACTGGCTGACAGGTTTTGTCATAGAGGGAGTTTGAGGAGGCAAACAAAAGTGATGTCATGGTTTCTGACACTTGGTTTGAAAAGTATTTTTCTGTTTACCCTATTTGTTGAAATTGTAATGACATCAGCAATATAAGTGTTATTTGGCCTGGATGAAACAATCGCTACCTACCTGTCTGTCTGTCTGTCTGTCTGTCTACTTGCATGTCTACCTGCCTGTCTGTCTACCTACCTGTCTATGTACCTGCATGTCTACCTAACTTAATGTCTGCCTGTCTACCTGCCTGCCTGTCTACCTACCTGTCTATGTACCTGCATGTCTACTTAACTTAATGTCTACCTGCCTGTCTACCTTCCTGCCTAGTTACCTACCTGCCTGTCTACCTTCCTGCCTAGTTACCTACCTACCTGTCTACCTTCCTGCCTAGTTACCTACCTACCTGTATACCTTCCTGCCTAGTTACCTACCTACCTGTATACCTTCCGGCCTAGTTACCTACCTGCCTGTCTACCTTTCTGCCTAGTTACCTACCTGCCTGTCTACCTTCCTGCCTAGTTACCTACCTACCTGTCTACCTTCCTGCCTAGTTACCTACCTGCCTGTCTACCTTCCTGCCTGGTTACCTACCTACCTGTCTACCTTCCTGCCTAGTTACCTACCTGCCTGTCTACCTTCCTGCCTGGTTACCTACCTGCCTGTCTACTTACCTGCCTGTTTACCTACCTGCCTGTCTACCTTCCTGCCTGGTTACCTACCTACCTGTCTACCTTCCTGCCTAGTTACCTACCTGCCTGTCTACCTTCCTGCCTGGTTACCTACCTACCTGTCTACCTTCCTGCCTAGTTACCTACCTACCTGTCTACCTTCCCGCCTAGTTACCTACCTACCTGTCTACCTTCCTGCCTAGTTACCTACCTGCCTGTCTACCTTCCTGCCTGTCTACTTACCTGCCTGTTTACCTACCTGCCTGTCTACCTTCCTACCTACCTTCCTGCCTGGTTACCTTCCTGTCTGTGCACACTCACGCCCACTCATCATGCTGCTGTTTGACAGCTGTGACGACTGTGATGTTGTTGTTTATGTTTATATCGATCATTTTGGGGGCGTGGCTTTGGAAGGTGACCTTGTGCTAATTGAGCATTAGCGCTAGCTACTTTCATTGGCAAACAGCTGACAACACTGGGCTAGGTTTTTGGGGTTTTCCAGATTTTTCAAATCTAGCGTAGGCTTCCTTTGCTACTTTCTTCAATGTTAATGATCAAATCTTAAGTCCACTCAAGACAAAGCTGCTTTATCAGGACCGTGTGGTTTACAGCCTATTCTTAACTGCTGACCAGGGCCATCTAGTGGGCTGCAGAGGTATGGTCCATTAAATAAATAACAAATATTTTGTCATTTATAATTTTAATTATTTGTAAATTTTCTCAAGAATTATCTTGAATAAAAAACGTCAAATTAAAATACATAATTGTGAGTATCACCACAGTACTCAACATCTAGTGAGACAAGGGTGTTCACCACTGTTAGCTAGCTAACGTTTCCTCAGACGCGGTGACTCAAACTGAGTGATGTGCAGACAATCCTGCTCCAGGAAAAGTTCTCAGAATGTGGTGAGGAAATATGAATACATTGCATTTAGATTCATAATGGCAGGCAGTGATGGGTGAGGATAAGCAGAACAGTTATTTTAGTCATTTCAGCTGACAGTGTCATAACACATATTTAAAGCTGAGGTTGTTTTTTTCCCCATTTGTCAAGTTTTTTCGTATTTATTTGTAAAGGTTCCTTTTATAAACAATGAGAAATGTCCCATCATAAAATGCTGAGAATCCCTGGAGTTGAGAAAGATTGACTGAGAATGTCAAGCATTTTGATTCAATTTGTGAAATACATGACATCATCGTTCTCCTTCACCCTGCCCACTTAAAACCAGTAAGAAAAGCAAGGACAAACACAGAAATGCATAAATCTGTCCTGTAAATTAATTAATAAAAAGGCCTCTGACAAGGTTGCAGACATGCTCATAGCAACACATAATAAATACATTAGCTTTCCATGGCCTTTAACATGTGCTTCAAGTGAGTGAATCAGGAAGCACAAAAACTGTTGAAACAGCCAGATCACGTTTATGGTAGAATATACCGGCATTTTCAATCTCATTGGCCCTTTAATTTTTTTTTCTCCAAACAGCTACACAAACATTTTGTAGGACTTTTATTTAAAAATATTATTAAATTATTACAATAATTGACAAGAAGTATTCTGTCTTAAAGGTGTGTTCAAATCATTTGACGATGTACGTTTTTTGTTTTGTTTTAATTATTAAGATGATAATTTATAGGTATAGGTGTCTTCATGACTTGTGTTAACTTCCACCTACTTATTTTCGATCATTTAGTATTTATTTAGCTTATTTAGAATTTGTGTTCGCTTGAATGGCTTATTGTTGTTTTGTTTTCTCTTTATTCGAAATGAATCGATCTAATCGAATGGAATAATCGAGTTATTTAAGTTTGCATGTTAAAAGTGCAGTTCTCGCTGCGCCCGCTGGAGCGCCATCCTCCTTCTTTCTGTGGAGTACAAAACGGAGATTTGGAGCGTGGAGGCGTGGAGGAGGTGGAGGAGGAGGGAGGGGGTGTGTGCTACTGATTGTATGAGAGGAGGGGGGAATTCAGTCCTGTTTAAATGGGAATCTAAAGCACAGAGAGGAAAAGGGACGCAGACAGAAACGGAGAGAGAGAACAGACCATAAAAAGTGGAGACAGATTTATTTTACGCACGGGAAACACAGGGAAACGAGGAGGGGAAGGAAAGGAGGAGAGAGGAAGAGAGGCATCTGATTTTTTTCCCCCCTCTAAATTTGTCTTTTTTCACTCTCATGACTCAAAGAGGATTCCAGTTAGACTCACCGGCTCGGGAGGAATTGATGGTGTCTTTTCGGGGAAGCAGAGCCGTGGGGAGGAATCTGAATGCGCGCGGCTGAACCATGCCAGCTCTGTGGATTCTAACTTTGGCGATCACTTTGAACCAAGGTAGGAGATGTTTCAACACTGACAAAGTTTCTGTTGAACGCCCCGAGGTGTCTCCCTCTGTACCCTTCCCCTCGCCCTGTGCTGTGCGGGCGTCTGTGCGCTTTGCGGGTGTCTTTCTGTCTGCGCTGGCAGCGCGTGTGTTTGTGCGTCTCTATGTCTGGCAACGTGCGTGAACGCGCGCCGGTGTGTGTAAATGTGTTATATTGCTATAGATTTGTGCCGCCGTGGACATCATGATTACAAACCAACAGGCACTGAAGGGGGGGGGGGGGGGGGGGGGGGGTTGTTCAGGGTCTTTTGCTCTTCTGGGGGAAAGACCCGACATTTAGAGTTCAGACACAAACAAGACGCCTCGCGCTCATTTTTTCTTCAATTACACGAGATGTGGAGCATCTGCGCGCGGCGTTGCTTTGACGTGACCTTTGAAACGCATGAATAGATAGATTTGGATGACACAAATAAACGCAGTGTGGGTCAAAGGAGGATGTGTTTCACGCACGCGCTTACAAACACACACACACACACACACACACACACACTGCGCATAGCCTGCCAGCCGGGGGGTGATTGATGAGGCGAGGATCCAATGCACAGTCTGGCCACCGGGCTTTAACATGAGTCACACTGGATCAATTTCCAACACACACACACACACACACGCACGCGCGCGCAAACACGCTGCTCGCACGCGCCAGGCACGTGCATTCCTTCAATATCACAGACAGAAAGAGTGGAGAGTGACGACCAAGTGTCCCTCGAGAGAGAGAGTCTGTCTGTCTGTGTGTGTGTGTGTGTGTGTGTGTGTGTGTGTGAGAGAGAGAGATAATAGAGACCATCGCGTCCTCCTCTTAGCATGCAGGTAGAGTCTGGCGTGCTCGCGCCTTTGCGCGCGGCCCCGCTGCAAACGTGCAGGTGCCAAGAAAAATTCATATTTTACCATAACGACAGAGACATAGTCACTGGACTGGAGGAGAGCCCCACTACTAATATTAATGTGCCTATTTATCGATCACCTTGATAGATTGCCCTCTCTCTCTCTCTACACACACAAATACACTCACACTCATGCACACACACACACACACACACACACACACAGAGAGAGGATGAGTGTGCGTTTGTTCGAGGGCAGTCAGGGCTCCGAAGACAGAGGTGATTAATTGAAGAGGCCTGATGTGAACAGTTCAAGTGTGTGTGTGTGTGTGTGTGTGTGTGTGTGTGTGTGTGTGTGTGTGTGTGTGTGTGTGTGTGTGTGTGTGTGTTTTGTGTGTATGGACCTGCTTTAGCACCTGGGTCCCCCGGTGCCGCAGGCCGCTGGTGTGATAAACCACAGACGGTGATCTGCCCAGACAGACAGCCAGAGGAGCTGCCAGGCTGGAGCAGAGCTGACCACCTGAGTACAATATAATGGAATGGAATAGAATAGAATACTATTATTGCTAATAAGGTCGAGTAGAGCGGTATGGTGAAAAATATCCGCACAGTCAGAGGATCTTGAATTGGTGGAATGGCTGCTTTTGTCTTTCGATGGGAATAGTATATAATGTATCAAATCAGATCGTCTGCGATAATCAATCAATGTTCGGACGGTTGGTTGCCAGATGAATGAGCAGAGTAGAGTGAAGTAGATCAGGGAAAGTTTGATGATTCCAGCTGTAGAGAATGAAACTGAGCAAAACAAAGCGGAGCAGAAAACCAGAAACCAACACGACTGAAGAAACGCAGGAGGGAACAGAACAAGGGAGAACAAAGCAGAGCAGAAGAAACGCAGATCAGAACCGAGCAAAAAGGGGGAGAGAACGGAACAGAAGCCGGGAAAAAGGGCAGTAAAGGAACAGAAGAACAAAGCCGAAACAGATCAGAACGGGGCAGAAACAGAACAGAGGCAGGGGAAGGCGACAGAAAAGAAAACAGGAGAAAAGGCAAACGCAACAGAACCAGCAGAGAAGATCAGAAAGAGAAGCAGCAGAGAACGGAGCGGAGCAGCAGAGCAGCGTCTCCAGCTGAGCCGGTGTAAGCCTGTAAATGTGATCAGAGTGAATCCGTCCCCTACATGCAGCAGCTGCAGCCTAATGTGTGTTTAGCCTGTTTGGAGACTTCCAGGTGTCTCCTGCCTGCTCTCCTCTGACTGGCTCTCTCTGAGCGGCCTGATTTACTGCTCGCCGCCTGCCTTCGTCCTCACACAGGCCCGGCTACATGGCTGCGTGGTTGACCGCGCGTCCGCGGGCCTCTGTAATCACCCTTTATGTGTATGTGAGTGCGTGGGTCGGGGCCCCCTGTGATACGCCGCTGCGCTGCCAGCGCCGCTCTGGCCACGGGCGAGGAAGTCGGCTTTCTCGGAGTCGATTCTTGAACAGCACTTTTGCTTGAGCTGAACATTTTTGCAGCCTGATCATGCAAGCGAAGCAAGCGAAGCAATTCGTGCACTGCAAGCACCTGTCCCATCTCTTTCCTCTCTCTCTCACACACACACACACACACACACAGACATAGACTTTCTCCCTTTTCTACACCCCCCTCTCCCTCCTCTCTCCCGTCACAAGGCTGGAGCCGAGGCGCAGATGTAAAGAGACAGGCCAAAAGACAGAGAGATGGAGGCAGCGAGAGACGAAGAAAGGAAGAGACAGCGGGGTTCAGTCCTAATCTGTTGACAAGAGGGGATGTTTGAGGATAAACAGAGGCAGAGCAGGAGCGCTCAGGAAGCAGAGAGAGAGAGAGAAAGAAAGGGGAGTCTCTTCTCCAACAGCAACCCAGCTGGACCATCAATGTTTGATGGTTTACATCAGCACAGGTTTACACCAAACCGGGCTCCGGTGGCACTGAGGGATCCCCACAAAGGCCTCTGAAGATGGATCTAGAAACACTGAATCAAAAACTGAGCTGGACTTGCTTTTGAAATTCTGGAACATGTTCCACCTCACATCCAAAATTCATCTTCGACCTTACACTTTTAGGTCCAGGCAGACCACAACCTGGATGAGCGAGAGACTTCACAGACCACAGAATGCTTTATTCCACAGCCATAGATTGTCTTTGATCATTACTCTCAAGCTCTCCATCGTTACGCCCTCAAACAGTTGTGTAATTCCTTTCTGAATCATCCAGCAACGAAAATACTCTCAGATGGAGTTTGTGGTGTTGAGTCAGAACTTATTTGGCATTTACAGCTTATAGATTTGGAAACATGGACTACAGCTCACTAGCATGTTTTTATTCCTGTGTCATGGATACTTTATCAAACATACTGTATGTTATTGGTCATGTGATATTAGTGGCTGCTATATTGGAAGATAAGAAGGATTATATAATCTACAGCAATGATTTTACAGGGGGTTCCCACTGCATGCATGAACCTGCTTTCTGCCCCGGAGGGGTAAAATCCGGCCCCTTGTTGGCCCCCGTTGACACCTCTTCCCACCACCTTTCTCTACATTATGTATGCACCCTGCGGCTTTTAAATTAAAACTGATATGAGCCATTGGAGCGTAATGTACCTTTTGTACGCGAGAGTTTTAAATAGAGACCTTTATAAGGGTCACGTTCAGTCTCGCAGCAGCCCGGCATGGCCCTTCATTTATGTGAGGCCACGCGGCGACGCAGCAGGGGCGCCAACGCAGACGAGAACAGAAGAGTACTACCTTTGCAAATGTGCACCTGTCTCACAAGCCAATCAGGGCAGGCTGGGCTTAAAGCGACAGGCGTTTAAATTGGATTGTTTCAGACAGAGGTTGAATACACGTGTGCTCAGACAGACAGTATGA